>NW_026887768.1:0-88285 GCF_032173495.1 Musca vetustissima | reverse complement strand
TCATATGGGTTTGTACAGCAAGCCATAAGCCATGAAAGAAAGAAAAGTGTTCGCAAAAAAGAAAAAATCCCCCAATAATAATAAAACAATAAACCATAAATACTGATACTACCGATAAATAAGTGGACTCTGTATTTGGCAAATATGAACAGAGAATAGCAAATATCAAATATGTGGATGGATAAACAAAGGGACAGAAGTTGCATGCCAAAATTATTGAGTGTCTATTTTGGGTGGGTGGTTGTATGTGTGTGCAAACGTATGCGAGGAAAAAACCTACATCAATTTTGCAAAACCCCCCATTAAATTCATATCATATTCCAATCAGCAAAAGTCATAAAACCAACTGGTCAAGTTTAAGAAACATGGAAAATCTATCGAAAAATAATAATTTTTCATGGCTTTATATTTTGGTCTGTGTGTTGTGTTTGTTTTTGGTGCCTTTATAAGCTTTTGTATCTTAGTTTGTTGCATAGCATTTTTGCTGTGTCTTTTGGTAAAGTGCCAAAATAAATATCTGTCAGAGCAAAACGCAGAAGAAACACCACAATTAATATTTAAATTCAAATAATGTTTATTTTACAAAGGTTTACAAGAGAATGAAGAAAAATATTTTATTGCTAGAAATGTTCATTGTCTATATTGAAGTAAAGCCTACTATGTTAAAAGAAAATATTATTAATATAAAAAACAATTCAATTCAATATTCTTTAACAAGTAGTTTTCATTACATATTTTCAACAATATCAATCGAGGTATTTTCATAAAAGTCAGACGATTTACTGGCACAGTGGATATCTAGTAAAACAACTGTGAGAGTTAAGCAGCGAAGGTATATATAAAAAACACTGGACCAAATTTATATATTATTCCTCAAAAAAAATTTTGCTATAGTGGATATTCTCAGTATTTTTTTAAATAAAACTTAAAAATACATTTTTTCATTTACTCTCGAAATTTTCGCCGGGGTCATTAATATATAATCAATATTGATTTAGCAATGTCTGCATGTCAGTAGAATTCACGATCACAATTTTTGTGATGATTTATTATTGAAAATGGAATTTATTGGCTTTTGTATTGGACCGTATAAAAATATGGCCCATATTCAATAATTTTGTTGTCTTCAATGTATTTCTTCAACCAAAATCCTTTCCTTTCTTCCTCAAAGAATACATGTTCATGTCAAAATATTTTCATTTTAGGTTCACAGTAAAATTTTTAGTAATTTAGAGGTTATCTCATTGCGGATGATATGAATACTTCAGGCCGGAAGAAATTAACGATATTTTTACTAGAAAGTGTCTTACAAATACCTCGAAATCTTCACTGCAGACCCCATTATGTATATACATATTAGGTTGAGGAACAAGAAATCCATTGTTTTTTCGGCAGATGGCTGTACTGATAGATTTCTCGTAAAGTATCGATCACATAATTTCTGATTTATGCTCGTTGGAAGGGTAACATTTTGCAGTGAAAAAAAACATTGCTGTTTTTTGTTAGGTGCATTCAGCTGTGAGTTACAGGGTGTTAAAAATAGAAGTAAAGAAAGAGAAAATTCGATATAATTTACAGTTATATTTTGACAAAAGCGAAATGCAAAAAAAGAAATGGTTCCGATACTGTAAAAGCCTATTATTGTGCAATTTTGGTTTCGTAGATTCCGTTCAGAAATTTTCGATGTTAAAGATGCACCTCCTACAGGTAGGCCGGTCGTCGAAATGTCGATAAAATCGGAGAAATGATCGAAGTTGACCGGCATGTTAGCAGTCGTAACATTGCCCAGGAGCTAAAAATCGACCATAAAATTGTTCTAAACCATTTGCAATTGACCAGAAAGGGTCAGAATTGGCCAAAAGGGAGGTGTCGTGTTCCACCAGGACAACGGTATACTACACACATTAACAGTGACTCGCCAGAAACTTCGGGAGCTTGGTTGGGAAGTTTTAATGCATCCGCCATACAGTCCGGACTTGGCACTAAGCGATTATCATATTTTTCTTGCATTGAAAAATTATGAAAATCGACTACTAGAGTTTTTTTTCAAATAGAGAGCAGGACTTCTATGAGAGAGGCATTATGAACTTACCTTTAAAATGGCAACAAATCATACAACAAAACGGTGCATATCAGAAAATAATGGATTTCTTTTTCCCCAAACTAATATATTATTGATTGATGAGTAATGAGCGGGATCATAATATAGGGTATGTATCAAACATGATTTTTCCTTAAATATCAAAACCCCAAAACGAGGACCCATGACCATTTTATACAATAAATCAGTTTACTATTTTAATATAAAAGCGGTAGTACCCATATACTACCGCCAATTGGGCGACTCGTAATAACTTTTTGTAGAACAACTTGTTAACAAATATACCTAATAAAATACCTAATTAAAATCCAACATAGTCCAAACTCCTCAAGATCCGGTTCTAACCCAAAAATTGGACCGATATGGGTGATTTTTTGTTGGGAACCCAAAATACTAAATCACCACCATTTCGGTTCAAACCCCTTTCTAACCCCACAATCATTATTCAAATGAATTGTTTTTCTTTTAGGATGGTGCAAATAAGTGAACAGTTGGTGAAATACTGTAAGTAAATCTGAAAGATTTCAATGAATTTTAATTTTGTTGTTTCTTTACAGATGATGTTAAAATGAAGAGAATCATTACACCAACTTCTCAGGCAATCCGCTTATTTACAAATTATAAGGAATGGCGGACACGATAACTCAAAAACTAATAATCCAATCGGTTCCAAACGTTTCTCTGGGAGTGTATAGCTTTCTGGGAGTATATGAAGAACGACATTTTCGATGATATATCATGTGTTTAGACATGAATGACAATTCTATAAATTTCGTCAACGTTTAATCAACGAAATTGCCATGCAAGAGAATAGTTTCTTCTGGGAAGTTTTGAAATACATATACATATGTTAAGTTACAAGTCGTCAAAATAATGTATGCTCATTTGCCAGCCGGTTGAAGACCTAAACCTCGTCATCATCCAATTGAAATAACAGTTTATCTCTTTCCAATATAACGTCACATTTTAGTAATCAATCCCACTGTTCCTCTACTATCTTATTTCACTATAAGCTCCTTCAATATCTTTTATAACAATATTTTTCTACTTGTTTTCTATTTTTTTTCTTTTTTCAATAAAAAGAAAATCCTTTTTTTCTTTCGAAAAGGATAATATTTTCTATATTGTTTTTGTCCAAGCCAACAAAAAAAAATCAACAAACATATTTCAAATATTACACAAGGGGTTATCATGCAAATGAACCGTGGCAAAGGAAAGGAAAAACAAACTTAGTTTTATTGTTTATGCTTCCTTAGAGAACCGAAGGATACTGGCCTCTAGAAACAAAAGACATAAAACTAGACTCTAGCACCGCACTCTCCCCTGTCGAACATTATCATTGATTCGTGAGCACATACAATTAAAGTTTCTGGTTTTAGTTATGAAAACAGATTTTCTTATTTATGCTGACCTTTAGTATATCCTGTTCGAATAAAACTCAGGCAACAAATTAAAGAAGGTTGATTCCGTTGCGATTTTCTTCTTTTATCTATTCATATTGTGCTTATATGGTATTATGACCGCTTCACTACAAGGTGAATGTTCTCAATCTGTCCATGGAATGCATAACTTTTATTTTACGACCATAACTGACAACTTCATTTGCCCTTTGCAAAAAGAAAAGAAGAGCGTGATTATTGAGGGGGTTGGAGAAAGGAGTTTGCTAAATTTAGCATAGCTGACTTTTATGCATATTCCCGTGATGGTCATAAACTCAATATGTGACCATAACTTATATGTTTGTGGGGTTTGCTTGTTCACATATACAGTTTGTTACAAGAATTCATAAAATTTTATTTATATGAAGAAATAAAATTGTGCTCTTTCTTTGCTTTCAAATGAAGTGTTAAGAATTTGCGGTATATGAACATGTAATGTGTTGTTTGGTCAACCTTTTGGGAATTGAATTTGTGAAGTGAAATAATGAGCGAAAGAAGATTTAAATTATTTAAGGTGTATAGACAATTCCATTTTCCGAAACTTAAAGGAAAAATGATGGAATAAATATGGAGTCATAACATATTTCACTTGTGGCTTGTCTGTATTTTTTTTCATATTAGAGAATATACTATGCCGTTAATTTTTTTCTATGAATTCCATCCATGTATTTGATTGCGATGGAACCACATCGGTGTTCTCTGGGCTCGAAATATGTGCGCAGAGAACACTAAATTAGTTCTGCCAAGTCCACCACGTGAAAAGATGATACGCCTGCTTTATTGACGCATGACGTTGAAGGGCCGTCTGAATCTGGTAAAGACATGATAGTTATCGATCAATAAATAACGGTTCCTTTCTGATCAGACATTTATGATGAACTCTTCATATTTCGGAAAAAATTGCTATATGAAGAGTAGCCGATATCGGTACCCTATTTTTTCTGTATTTTGGGGATTTTTAAAACGTTTTCAACTAATTTGGCTGTAATTTGGTACTTTGAATGTTCAATGGGTAGAAATGTTTTCAATATTTGACCACCCCACATTTTTGGTATTTGCATTCAAAAAGAAAACAAGGAAAAAACATAAGGAAAGTAGTAAAGTCGGACGGGGCCGACTATATGATACCCTTCACCACTATGGGTATATTAAACAGGACAATTAACATGAAATTGGATGAAATAAAATATGTGATATATATCTAAATGTGAATCTACCTAGATCTACGTAATTCTATGCTCAATTTTTTTACATTCAGCAACATTTCAGACAATCTGACAAACATGAGGAGTTTGATGCACCATTTACTTCAAATCGGACGAAAATATATATGGAAGTTATATCCAAATATGAACCGATTCCAACGAAACTTGTCACAGGTTAGGTTATACTAATTTCAGTACGTTCTGTTCCTATCCTATTGATTCCTTGGTGTGTCAATTACTTAAAATTAATCTATAATATAAGGGAGCTGTATCTAAATCTCAATCGATTTTCACGAAACTTGTCACACATCATTCTGGACTAAATTCAATACGATATGCCAAATTTCGTGCATATCGGAAGATATATGTGGACTTTGGTGCACCATTTACATTAAATCGGACGAAAATATATATGGGAACTCTATCTAAATCTTGACCGATTTTCACGAAACTTGACAGACATCACTCATCACATTTACATGAAATCGGACGAAACTATATATGGGAGCTATATATATATCTGGATCGATTGTCTCGAAACTTGGCAGACATCTTTCTTGACCTAAGTTATTAGCCTGTACCAAATTTCGTGCAAATCGAAAGATATATAGGGACCGTTTACATTAAATCGGTTAAATATATATATGGGAGCTATATCTAAATCTGAACCGATTTTTCCCAATTTCTATAGGGTTCGTCCTTGGGCCGAATAAGTGACCTATGCCAAATTTCATCCAATTCGGATCATAAATGCTGCCTATACTTTGTTTACAATTTAACATGGACAGACAGACGGAAGAGCATGCATAAATCGACTTAGAAAGTGATTCTATGCATATTTTCAAAAGGAACCATGTGTCTATCTCGTTTCCTTTTGCCTGTTACAAACATATGCACAAAGACATAATACCCTGTACCACAGTGTGGTGAAGTAGGATGGATCGAATTTCCATCTGCGAAGCCTTGGCCAAAAGAAATGAGATAGACCCATTTCCTTAACTTATGGTGACTGGAGATGAGAAATGGATCACATCAATAACCCTGTGCGAAAACGATCGTGGTCAAAGCAGGTTCTGCTATGCATTTGGTGGGACTGGATGGGGATTATTTATTATGTATGGCTTCCAAATGGCTAACTTCTTAATTCTGATCTCTCCTGTCGACAACTGGACCGTTTGAAGATAGCAATTGACCAGAAACGGCCAGAATTGTCCAACAGGAGAGGTGTCGTGCTCCATCAGGACAACGCTAGGCCACACACATCTACAGTGACTCGCCAGAAACTTCGGGAGCTTTGTTGGGAAATCAAGCCACCGAGGGTTTATCATTTTTATCTTGCATTGCAAAATTTATTTAATGATTAAAATTGGTATCTAGGGAGGATTGTGAAAATCTAGAGTTTTTTGTAAATGAGAGAAGCATTATGTTACCTTTAAAATGGCAACAAATCATACAACTAAACGGTGCATATTTGGCCAAATCGGACATTCCGAAGTATGTTAAATAAAGTTAATATAAAAATAATGGATGTCTTTTCCCCCGAAATAATACATTATTTGGTATTTTGGGGATGGGGATGTTTTCCAACCGAATTGACTGCAATGTGATTATGGATGTACACGTTATGGTCATATCAAAGCGTTGCAGGGTGTAATGTCTGAGTGCATATGTTTGGTACAGCAAGAACACAAAGTTAGGTCTATGTGCACAACATAACGTGTCTCATGTTTTGTTGAAGTTAATTCAGATTAAGATATATCCCCCATATATATTTTCGTCCGATAGGTGCACCAAACGCCATCGTATATATATATTGGTACACATTTCCAACTGAACCGGCTATAGTTAGGTATTCAACCTCTCATATATACGGGAGCTATAGAGTTTGTCCTTGGATGAAATAAATAAATGGGCCATATCAAATTTCAAATTTCCGCTCTTTTAGTATTTTAGAGAATAACAACCTATCATATATACGGGAGCTATAGAGTTTATCCTTGGATGAAATAAATGAGCCATATCAAATTTTATCCAATTTGAAACAAAATTGCAACCTGCACTTTGTTTACAATAATATATGGAGAGACACCCGGACGGACAGCCGTAATTAGACTCACAAAGTGATCCTATGCATATTCTCAAAAGTTACTATGGATCTAATAAGAGTATATCAGAAAGTCATGACGGGTATAAAAACGTATGGGCATAGGCCGCAAATATGGGAAGCCCACAATTAATATTCCCCAAAATTGGCATATTTATCGACTCTATTATATTAAAGTAATAACGTAGCAGAGCTTGATACTAATCTGACGCTTGTATATAGTCTCCATAATACCACAACGCTTTATATTTCTAAATTGAGACTATCAATACAACCCCTTCCCATTTCATCTCACTTTTGCCACAATATTGACTTCATAAAATAACAAAATATAAAACAAACAATAATTTAAAACAAAGAAAAAACATACATACATATTCATATATACACATCTAAATATATCATAGCCCCCGAACACTTTTCACTGTTGTCTAGCCCTATTAATCATTTTAATGTTTGGCTAAATGTGCGAGGCGCAACACACAGCACCAGACGAATTCTTTACTAAATCATTTAGCAGCTATGCTTATGGACGACGAATAAGAAAAATTACACTGAAAGTCTGTCATAATTCCCCCGCCACAGAGAAACGTCATCAGGCACATTTGTCTAATGGTGGGCCACACACGCACCCATCGTCCGCCACCAAACAACGAAAAAAACGAAAACACGAAGTGTGGAAAGAGTTGGATGGCGGCTTATACAAAACATCCCCAGCAAATGTTTTGGTCCACAATGGAATGGAAGTTAGGGGCTGCCCGACTAGTAGCTATAGATTCCCACACGATTTCCACGCACTAAGAGAGGAGTGAAATTGTTTTTGGTTAGACGACAAGTGTATTTATGTTATGATTTTAATGATGTTAATGATATTTGTTCTTGATGGCAGCCACTTGACTAGGTTGTTCATTTGACGGTTAGTGGTGATCATCATCATCATTAGCCTAAGTTGTATACAAAAAACAACAACAGCACCAATAATCAAATATAGTCCCAGCCTAAGATCATTATCAGCATTGGCGCATGGAGCATTTTCAACGCCTTAATTAATTTGTAATTTGTTCCTTAAATTTTCACACTCGTCAATTTTCCTTTTCGTTCTGCCTGTTTGTGGGTTGTTTATGAGATTGGATAGTTTGTTTGGTGCCAACATGTTTTCCATGTTGTAATGCTCGAAAGTGAACTGATGATATTTAATAAAGTGTTTTTTAAACGCTTTCAAATTTATGTAATGTTCAGACGTTAGACGTCTCACACCAAACGAAACCAAAACAATTCAGACCACATATTTAGACCAGCGATATGCAGAGGTATTGGCCTAGAACTCTGAAGAACTGAATATATATTTGCCATAAATTAATTGAGTTGTATGCCATGTCTTGACATTAATTGATATTGTTTGGATTCGATGGCATCACAAAAGAAATTAGGTGAAATCAAATTGTGGTGAATTATTGTCTAGGTGGCGACTATTTAGTTGAACGATAAGAATAACAAAACCAACAACAATATGCACAACATGTTAATATACAGCACTGGCATGATATGGGTGCTATGTTTGTGAATTGGCATTCTTGTAATTTACTAGAATTTTTCTTGTTACATACCTAGAGTCATTTATTTCAATATTTATCTAAAATTCTGCCAACTGAATGGCGTTGTAGTTGCATTTTCACAAAAGCCGTATTGTAGCGGTTTGGTGGGTATGAGTTGTCAGTTCTTGTTTAACATATTTATTTTGTTATAATGTTCGGCATTTGAACAGTGGTTTAATGTTCAACACTTTTTTGGAAACAATGAAAATATATATAATAACAGCAATTTCTATTAACGAACTTTAAACGTTTAGATTGTCCAAAGATCCGCTATAAATCGGTTGACAAATATCTAATATTAATCATTAAATGTGTTCAAAGGCTTGTGTCTGTAGCAAATCGAAGATCAGGCATATTTTACGGACATATTTTGATCCTTTTCAGCATCCTGTCAATTGCGTAGGCATAGAGCCTTTGGTGCATCCTTTGTATGACATCGAACAAAATTATGTATGACATCAATTTGTTGCCGCACAGTGCGCTATGCAAAATTTGATATCAATGGAATAAACGTTGGTTATTTGGTGCATGCAATCGGACGAAAATATCTATATATCTAAATCAGAATTGACTACCAAAAAACTTCATAGACGTCATTCTAGACTCATTTTGATACGCTTGACAAATCTTGGATATTTGATGCGCCATTTAAGTAAAATCGGAAGAAAATACAAACATAATTATGCTCTGCATAATCTTACGTCTATCAGACAAACTTTCGGTCTTTGTTTCATCATTCACGTCAAATCGAAAGAAAATTTATATGGGAACTATATCTAAATTAACAGTGCCCAAAATAGGGCCGTCGGTGTGTGTTAAATTGCCCACACATACAATTATAAAAGAGAAACATTTGAAAACCAGTAAGGAAAGTAGTAAAGTCGGACGGGGCCGACTATATGATACCCTTCACCACTATGGGTATATTAAACAGGACTATTATCATGAAATTGTATGAAATAAAATATGTGATATTTATCTAAATTTGAAACGACCTAGATCTATCCATAAACATGTCATTCGTTTCTTACAATGGGACAAAAGTACGTACATCGACTTCAAACAAATATCAATAGGTCATCCGTTGGGCTGGGTCTGTACTTCTAGAAAACCCAACTACGTTATTCTATGCTCAATTTTGTACGTTGTGCAAAATATGATGTCAATCTAACAAATATCAGGAGTTTGATGCAAAATTTACTTATATATGGATGCTATATCCAAATATGAACCGATTTCAACGAAACTTGTCACAGGTTCGGTTATACTAATTTCAGTACGTTTTGTTCCTATCAAACGTTTTTTTCCTATATGACGAAAATATATATGGGAGCTATATCTAAGTCTTGACCGATTTTCACGAAACTTGGCACACATCATTCTGGATTAAATTCAAAACGCTATGCAACATAATAATCTAGATTAACTCCGACGAAAATATATATATCTAGATCTGAATCGATATTCACGAAACTCAGCACACATCATTCCAGCATCAATTCAGTACGTTATGCCAAATTTCGCGCAAATCGAAAGCTATATAGGGACTTTGGTGCACCATTTACATGAAATCGGACGAAACTATATATGGGAGCTATATCTAAATCTGGACCGATTTTCACGAAACATACCAGACATCATTCTAGGCTCAATTCAGTACGTTATGTCAAATTTCGTGCAAATCGAACGATATATAGGGACTTTGGTGCAACATCTACATGAAATCGGACGAAACTATATATGGGAGCTATATCTAAATCTGGACCGATTTTCACGAAATTTGGCAGACATCACTCTAGGCCCAATTCAGTACGTTATACCAAATTTCTAAATCTGAACCGATTTTTCCCAATTTCAATAGGGTTCGTCCTTGGGCCAAACAAATGAGCTGTGCCAAATTTCATCCAATTTGGATCATAAATGCGACCTGTACATTGCTCACAAAAATACATGGACAGACAGACGGACGGACGGACATGCATAAATCGACTTAAAAAGTGATTCTATGCATATTCTCAAAAGGAACCATGGGTCTATCTCGTTTCCTTTTGCCTGTTACAAACATATGCACAAATACATAATACCCTGTACCACAGTGTGTTGAAGGGTATAAAAATATGTTAAAAATTGTCATTCATTCTTTTTGTTTTCATGCACTAACCGAAAAAATTTACATATAAAAAAAAACTACTTTGACAAGGCTTTGATCTTATAGGGGTTGACTTTGCAACCATTTTAATTTAATTTCAAAACTTGTATACCTTTGTAGTATCTTCATCACTACTAGATGACCAGATTCCACTTCATTGAAAACCTAAATAACTTCTGTATACACCTTTGCGTCTGTTTTGGCACATCCGTATTCCCCAAACTATCTGGGCCTCTTAAAAACTTTAGTTTAGATATACATTTTATGTCACGCCGGTCACTTATTATTTCTTTTTGTAATATCTGAGGAATTGAATGGTCGATGGAAGTTTGTTGATCTTACGATGTTTCCAAGACAGCATCAACAATAATTTAAATGTATGGCATGATTCCAGCAAAATAACACTTCAATAAGACATTCAGAATAAATTTTCTCATTACGTTCGCTCTATCTGAAACAGTTGCTACAAATAACACAAATAACACGATAACAAATAATACATTTTTAAAATTTTAATTCGGTATTAATATTTATTTAGAAAAACAATTTCCCGTTTTCCCGGGATATACTATCGGGAAATACCGGGAATATCAATGTCAAAAAAATCGGGAAATCCCGGGAATACCCGGGACGGGAATTCCCGACCCCAAACCCTAATTGCATGTCAATGTTCCCTCGAAGGAACATACTCATGTCTTTCTGCAACCTACGATAAATTTAATTTCATTCGGGCAGATTTAGAGTCGTCTGCGTACCGTGGGACAAATTTATGGAAAACGTTCTAGACTTAATGCAGTACGCTATGCCTAATTTCGTGCAAATCGAAGGATATATAGTGACTTTGGTGCACTATTTACCTTAAATCGGACGAAAATATATATGGTAGCTATATCTAAATCTGAACCGATTTTCCCGAAACTCACCACTCATCATTCTAAACTCAATTCAGTACGCTATGGCAAATTTCGTGCAAATCTAGAGATAAATAGGGCTTTGGTGCACCGAAACTCATCACTCATCATTTTATACTCAATTCAGTACGCTATGCCAAATTTCGTGAAAATCGAAAGATATAGAGGTACTTTGGTGCACTATTTACCTTAAATCGGACGAAAATATATATGGGAGCTATATCTAAAACTGAACCGAATTTTCCGCAATATGACACTCATCCTTCTAGACTTAATTCAGTACGGTATACCAACTTTCGTGCAAATCGAAGGATATATAGGGACTTTGGTGCCCCATTGACAGTAAATCGGACGAAAATATATATGGGAACTATATCTAAATTGAACCGATTTTTCCCAATTTCAATAGGGTTAGTCCTTGGGCCAATTAAGTCACCTATGCCAAATTTCATCTAAATCGGATCATAAATGCGACCTGTACTTTGTTCACAAAAATGCATGGACGGTAAGACGGACGGACAGACGGACATGCGTAAATCGACTCAGAAAATTATTCTATGCATATTCTCAAAGGGGGTTATATGGGGACTATGCCTAAAATGGGGAGATTATTAATAATTTTTGGGGGGGGGGGGGAGATTTGTTACCAAAAACGACTACAAAATTTCAGCGAATTCGGTTAAAAAACGCCCTCAAAACCTTGAAAATACCGAAATTTTGCAGCTAACCTTATATGGGGTTTACCCGAAAAAATTACATATATTTAAATGTAAGGAAAGTAGTAAAGTGGGACGGGGCCGACTATATGGTACCCTTCAAGACTATTTGAAACTCATTCTGGGTCGGAATAAAATTTAGTATGTCTCTCTGTTAAAATCAGGATGGAACATATCATGATACTACTCTTTGGTTCATCGAGTTTAAGTTTGAAAAACATATTCAAAATCAAATAACAAGTTATTAGTTTGAAATTAACTAATGTAGTTGGTGATATTTTTTTGTGAATACAGACACAGTTATGGGGTGATTTTTTTTACGGTAGAAATATGGTTTTAGTTGGAAATGTCTTGGTATTGCAGTATTTACCGGCCTACGTTTTCGGCATAAGCCCCATATAACTGTAACACCCTACTTCTTATTTTCCAACAGTTTTGGTTATCATGTGGCATTCCAGGATATTTGAGAGTGATAAATACCTTTGAAGGTCCAGCATTCCGAAATTTAAACATTTTAAGCCACGTCTTGCAACCAAACTATGGCATTGTTAGATCTTTGTGGGTATAAAACCTTATAAAATAGGTCTACGTTTTAGTATGATCCCCACAAAACGGTATCGCCCCTTTTCGGCTATTTGAATATTTTAGACGTAGTGGTTAGAAATGGTTGCAATTTGTAAAGCTGTGTGGGAAAAACGTCTTCGTACAAATTTTTCAATATAAGTTCACCATTTGGTATAGCCTCCAAATATGGTCCTAGGACATAAATATTTCTGTTCGGCCGAACTTTATCTCTTTTGTAATTGCTTAACTTACTTATGATATGATTTTCAGTTCGCAATTGGAACTGTTTCCTTTCCGGTTTACCACAACAGCCTTTATTTCCAAACTCAAGCGACATTCGAATGTCTGCGACAGAGATTCACTTGGACGCAGGCACATACATATAAATTGAAATAATTTCAATTTTTCTTACAAGATTCTTCCATTTTACTGCACTTGTTCGACAAGTTTACGTGTAGGAGTTCATGGTCAGATATGTATCCAATCAATTTATGTTATTTGAATGGAGCACAGGAAAAATATTATAGGAAGTGGATAACAAAAATGATCTTTTTGCAAAAAATTCACATTTAAAGTCATAAATGTGAATCGGGTTTTAGTTTGAAAAACATTTTCAAAAGCAATAGCACGTTAGGTGTTTGAAATTAGCTAATGTATATGGTGATATTTTATTGTGAATACAGAGACAGTTATGGAGTACATTTTTTTATAAGAAGTACGGTTCTAGTTGCAAAACAAATGCCTTATGGTTACTTTATTTGAATATTACGTTCCAATATTAATCTACAGTCATTCCATAAATCACTTATCTTTGCGATTACCGGAAACAGTTGTCTTAAAATTTGCATCAAATCATTTAAAAAATATAATTAAAAGATGTGATCCCCTTTTTATTATCTTTATTGGTATGCTTTTTGCATCCACTGATGCTGACCATTCTTGATCATCGTCGTTCAATATGTATGTCATTATTGACAATGTCATTTCTGTAGAGAGACAAAAGTATAACGAACAACATCCTCAGACATTGTCGTAGTCGCTGTCGCTGACGTCGTCATCATCGTCATCCTCATCTCCATCAGCAGCAATATCAGTAGCGAGTATTACACAAACGTTAACAAAACCAGAGTAGATTTTAAAATCAAGATAAAAACAACAAAATAAAATTAACTTTGCATACCAAACATATAAGTCAAACTAAATAAACTATTGTTGATTGCGTTTGCAACATGTTGCACACACACACACACAATGCAACAAACACACACTCGTGTAGTTAATATGTACGTTGTTCACATATGATAAAAATACACGCGCTCATAGCAATCAGCATTGTTATGAGGATCACATACTGGCTATGAATAATAGGATCTACCGGATTACCTGTTCTGACTATGCTAAGTGATTGTTTAAAGTTTATGTAGCTCTAAGAGTATAATCTCTTCGATATGTGGAACATGAATCCACTTTCAATTGTATCGATTATCATATCCGATGTATCTGAATCGGTCTTGCAATTATGAATCGATTATCACGAAATTTTGGACGTTCTGTCCAAATATGACACCTATCGTGAAATTTGGTTAATATTTATACCCTTCCCCACACTGTGGTACAGGGTATTTTGTTTACCCGATTATGAAGTTATCGCATAGTACACAAATAATGATCGGTTAACATTTAGGGGCTGAAATGGAACAAAAACTTTATTTTTGTCTGTTCTTGCTGGTCGTTCTGAAGGCTACATTTATGACCCGAACACCACTAATGTATGTCCATATTGAGCGGGTGAAATGGGCCCTAACATTTGTGTGAACATGCAATTAGTATCCTAAAGCGTATATATTTACTCCTGGAGGACATAGACCCGAGAAGTTTACAGTATATCCAAGAGGAGTGGTTGACCTTTATATTGGTTTATGTTCAATTATATTGGTGTATGATCTCCGATGTGGGAGTACGGGGGTGGCTTGGAAATTTTGAATGAGGTTCTGGACGGCGCCTATAATTTTCCATGAAACTGTAGTCGCCACAATTATCAGCCATAAAAAAATTACATGGGGGCTGTCTTGATAGTGAAGGTCTATATTTAACGGATAAAACCAAGCAAAACTTTTTTTGTGTAAAATAACCAAACTTGAATATTATGTGGTAGGGGAAACTAGTGACCATTCGGCACTTTTTAGAGCTCTATATCTCAGTGCTTATTCGACAGATATAAAAACTTTATGACTGATTACTGTCCTCTGATACTCAATTATATTTTTATACCCTTCACCACACTGTGGTACAGGGTATTATGTCTTTGTGCATATGTTTGTAACAGGCAAAAGGAAACGAGATAGACACATGGTTCCTTTTGAGAATATGCATAGAATCACTTTCTAAGTCAATTTATGCATGTCCGTCCGTCTGTCTGTCTGTCTGTCCATGTTAAATTGTAAACAAAGTACAGGTCGCATTTATGATCCGAATTGGATGAAATTTGGCATAGGTCACTTATTCGGCCCAAGGACGAACCCTATTGAAAGTGGGAAAAATCGGTTCAGATTTAGATATAGCTCCCATATATATATTTAACCGATTTAATGTAAATGGTTCCTATATATCTTTCGATTTGCACGAAATTTGGTACAGCCTAATCATTTAGGTCTTGAATGATGTCTGCCAAGTTTCGTGAAAATCGGTCCAGATTTAGATATAGCTCCCATATATAGTTTCGTCCGATTTCATGTAAATGGTGCCCCAAAGTACCTATATATCTTTCGATTTGCACGAAATTTGGCATAACTTATTGAATTAAGCCTAGAGTGATGTCTGCCAAGTTTCGAGAAAATCGGTCCAGATTTTGATATAGCTCCCATATATAGTTTCATCCGTTTTCACGTAAATGGTGCCCCAAAGTCCTTATATATCTTTCGATTTGCACGAAATTTGGCATAACGTACTTAATTGAGTCTAGAATGATGTCTGCCAAGTTTCGTGAAAATCGGTCACGATTTAGATATAGCTCCCATATATAGTTTCGTCCGATTTCATGTAAATGGTGCCTCAAAGACCCTATATTTCTTTCGATTTGCACGAAATTTGGCATAACATTGAGCATAGGATGATGTCTGCCAAGTTTCGTGAAAATCGGTCCTGATTACACCCTTCACCACACTGTGGTACAGGGTATTATGTCTTTGTGCATATGTTTGTAACAGGCAAAGGGAAACGATATATAGCTCCCATATATATTTTCGTCCGATTTTAGGTAAATGATGCACCAGAGTCCCTGTATATCTTTCGATTTCCACGAAATTTGGCACAGCATAATGAATTGAGTCTAGAATGATGTGTGTTAGGTTTCCTGAAAATCGGTCCAGATTTAGATATAGCTCCCATATATATATATATATATATATATATTCGTCCGATTTTAGGTAAATGGTGCACCAGAGTCCCTATATATCTTTCTATCGTACTGAATGAAGTATAGAATGATGTGTGTTAAGTTTCCTGAAATTCGGTCCAGATTTAGATATAGCTCCCATATACATATTCGTCCGATTTAATGTAAATGGTGCACCAAAGTCAACATATATATTTCGTAATGAACTTGGTATAACTTATAAATTAGATACAAATGCTGCACCGAATTCCCCAGGTGGGTCCGATTGGCACAACTTATTGAAGTTATTATGAGATAACCTGTGGCAAGTTTTGTTGAAATTGGTTCAGATTTAGATATAGTTCCAAAATATAGTTTCGTCAGATTTTAGATTAAATGTACCAAGGACCCAAAGTTATATAGTTTATATAACCTTTATAAATGCAACGTCTATTAAAACTCCTATGTTGAATATTCCCAAAGTGGTGAAGGGTATCATATAGTCGGCTCCGTCCGACTTTACTGCTTTCCTTACTTTTTTTTAGTTAAAAATGTTTACAGTTTTGTAAGAAAAGTCAAATTTGCCGAATGTGCCCCTTCCCGGGGTAGCTTCGGCATTTGATGGGGCATATTTGGCACCATAGTCATAGAAAGGTAATTATCACCGATATTAGTCTGGTTTAATTCAGAGCCTCTAAAGGTTCTATTTTATTTTAATATGAGACTCAATGTTTCACTTTTATGGCTTTATTTTCTAGCGGCGGACGTAGGCGTCAGCCTTAAAATAATGCCTAAAAATACTAAAAAATAAATTTAAATGCCAAAAAGAATGCTAAAATTTAAAATGTTTGTAATACCCGAATTATTTACCGGAAATCCCATAAATAGTAAATGTTCACGATTAGAGTTCTACGATTAAAGTTCTATATCGATTTAGCGATGCCCGAGAGTCTGTTGAAATTGTCGTATTTGGGGTCTGATAATTCTTACATCCAGAAAAAGTCTGAAAGCAGGTGTGATAGAATCTTAATTCTTAGAAAACGACGATGGAACGACTGTCGCCGTAAATTCGTTTATATAGGGACTTGGAGAATATTTGGTTTTAAATTCCACACAACTCGAGCGAAAATTTTTTCATTACAAGAAACATGACCTGACCGCGTAATTTCTTCTCGCGACGATATCAACTGGCCATGATTTTACACCATAAGATTTGAGCACTTAAAAACCAACTTTCGTCAAGTTATGGCTGTGATACCGCCCAATAATACCACCCTTCATTGGACAAAATTCGATTGCCTATGCAATATGCGTTGTAAAGTTGGTGTCGATTGGTGGTAGCATCATATACTGATAATCGGAGGAAGATTTGTAGCAGTTATTTCTAAATGTTGACCGTACTTCGTCCCTAGTTTTTTGTTAGGAATATACTACAAAAAATTCATTTTATAGATATTGAACCATAATTTTAATCACTCTTACGGACCCCAATACACGTTAGCCACAACAAGCAAGTGAACAAAAAAACCTAAAATTGATTGTAAGTTGATTGCGTTTTTTCTGCTTTCAGTGAAAACAAAAATATCAACCGTCAAGCATAAGCAAAAAAGTGGATCGATGAATGTTTCGATTTGTTGCCATTTTTCTGTTGCAGCCTGGTACATAGGTATGGGTGAGTTGTGTGGGGTATAAAGAATCACAGGAACTTGGTATTGTGTGTTTTTGTGCATAAAACTCTATGAATGGCGGTTAGTCGATGCCATCAATGGAGTGGATCAGAGATGAATACGAGAGGTAAAACCGTCATTTTACTTATTGTTGACGACGATGACATTGGCGACATACTCATCCGGTTTTATGTGTACATTTTTTCTGTTGCATCTTTTGACAGCTGACGCTGCTCCCGTTTGCTACCCCAGCCTGACTCTGTGATATTAGCATCAAATCGATCACCATGTTAGTTCAGTCACATAGCCATTTTTTGTTAGTCAACGACGACAGGTGAGGGTGCATATGCTGACTCTGTTCACTTGATTATTTCTATCAATATCAGTGATTTGAAGAATTTGTATCCCCCTTTACTACTTTCGGTGCATAGAAAAAATGCAAAGCAAAAACAAACGATTGCGTTTTGTATGGAAAATCTTAAATGGGATTTTACAAGAGAAAATATTCATGTTGTGGTCAATCAAATTGAAAGAGATCACCAACAACTGAGTCAATGGCAAGCAACAACGTCCAACTCTAAGGCTGGCAAGCAGACTACTGATCACAATTGTCATCAATTTATGGACATTAATGGTGATGAGTTGAAATGAACATTTGTTGCATAAAAATAAGGAAGATTGCCCATAGCAAAACAATTGATGCTGATAAAATTTCCAAGGGAAAGGGGGAAGGCAAAGGGGCATTTGGATAGAGGCAACAATGAAATGCAGATGATGTTTTTTCCATCATTTTTTTAATCATTACAATATAAATCCAAACATAAACAACAATTTAAAAAAATCATCTGCTGTTGTCATCTGGAGGTGGAGGGTAGGAATGAAAGTCGATGGGTAACATTAAGAAGTTCGCATATACTGAACATTGTATATCCTACACAATGTATGTACACTATATAAATCGGACGGTACCATTTAATGGACTATGGCATTGTAAATTTTCTGAGTGTACATTGTTTAAGCTCTGAGAAAATTAAATTTCAAACGACAGACACTAAAGTTGGAAATCTGGCCTAGGAACTTCAGCATGTCCAAAAATAAAATTGACATTTGCAAAGACGTTTTTATACACCATTAAGCCTATTTACAGACACTGCGGTGGGAAAATGCAGCTAATACCTCAAAATACCGACAATGGCGCGGGACCCATTTTTGTGAAAAAGAATTAGACCTGTGAAATATCCGGATATATAGGGACATCGCCTATGTACCACTAGAGACCGTATATTACAAAACTCTCATAGAGAATTCTCAAAAGAGCCCAGAAGTTCTTGTGGTGGAACTAAAAAATAACCCCGAAATGCTATGTTAAGATATTTTGGTATATATTGAAGATGTTCTCTGAAAAACTTGGAGGTCATCCTATAGAAAACGTCGTGGTATTCTTAAAAAAAAAGAAAAATTCCAGATCTTCTTTTAGTAGATCAGGAGGTCTTCTTGTATAAAAGACATCCTGGCTTCTTATAGAAAACCATGAAATCTTCATACAGAAAAAGGTCTCATTTTCTTACAGAAGACCAGGAGATTATTTTATAGCAGAAGAATATCAAAAGGTTTTCTTATAGAAGTTCAGAAAATATTTTAATAGAAAACGAGAAGGTATTTTATAGATGATCTGAATGCCTTCTTATAAAAGACCAGAAATTCTTCTTAAAACCAGTAAGGAAAGTACTAAAGTCGGACTGGGCCGACTATATGATACCTTATATATCTATATCCGTACCGATTTCAGGGAAACTTGCCAGAGACTAATTTATATTACTTCACTACGTTGTGTCAATCGTCCTACCTATGGATCTTTTCACGAAGCTTAGCAACATCATTCTAGACTTCGTTCAGTGCCCTATACCAAAATTCGTGCAAATCGAAAGATATATAGGGACTTTGGTGCACCAATTACATAAAATCGGACGAAAATATATATGGGAGCTATATCTAAATCTGAACCGATTTTCACGAAACTTAGCTCACGCCATTTTAGCCTTAATTCAGTACGCTATGACAAATTTCGTGCAAATCAAAACATTTCCAGGGACTTTAGTGGACTATTTACCTAAAATCGGGCGAAGCTATATATGAGAGCTATATCTAAATCTGAACCGATTTTTACGAAACTTTGCACACATCATTCTAGACTTAATTTAGTACGCTGTGCCAAATTTCGTGCAAATCGAAAGATATATAGGGACTTTGGTATACCATTTACCTTAAATATGACGAAACTATATATGGGAGCTATATCTAAATCTGAACCGATTTTCACGAAACTTTGCACACATCCTTCTTGACCTTATTCATTACGCTGTACCAAATTTCGTGCAAATCGAAAGATATATAGGGACTTTGGTATACCATTTACCTTAAATCGGACGAAAATATATATGGGAGCTATATCTAAATCTGAACCGATTTTCTCAATTTAAATAGGGTTCGTCCTTGGGCCGATTAAGTGACCTGTGCCAAATTTCATCCAAATCGGATCATAAATGCGACATGTACTTTGTTAACAAAAATACATGGACGGACAGACGGACATGCATAAACCGACTCAAAAAGTGATGATTATCTCGATTATTTTTGCCTGTTACAAACATATGCACAAATGCATAATATCCTGTACCACACTGTGGTGAAGGGTATAAGTACCAGAAATACCTTCGTGCTACTACTGCCAGAAGGTTTCCCTATATAAGACCAGATGGTCTTCTTATAAAAGACCCGAAGGATTTATTATAGAATACCAGACGATATTCTTATAGAAAACAAGAAGGTTTTCTTATAGTAGACCAGAAGGATTTCTTATAGAATACTATAAGATCTTTTCATATAATACTTCTTATGGAAGATTATCTGCTAATAGAATAAATCGATATCCTATAGGGGAGAACTCTTATTTTGGAGAATTATGATAGAAGACCAGAAGTATTTTAGAGAAAGAGATGAAAATAAAACGGCCTTCAACTACATTAATACCCCATCCTCCTTTCCAGCTCCAATAACATCATTGTTAAATTGCCTGTTTATAACTGAAATGTATCGCGAAAAAACTTCGAATGTTTTTTTCTGTTGTTGTTGTTATTGCCGTATATTTTGTCCAATATTCTCTTTCTAAAAATGGCTTCCACATCCAATCATCATTTTCATTATTATCTGCATCGTCATCATCTTTCGTTTAGTGCCATGTCAAAAAGCTGATTGGATAAAACGCGATACGCGATGCAATGCCATTCCATGCATTAAGTAAAATCTTTGTAAACAACAATGTCTGTCTGTCGGTTTGTCTTCGTCTGTCTGTCCTCCGGTCGTTTGTTGCATCCATCCATCCCATGATGATTGCTTAACAATTTTCCTTAACATCATCACAAACTTGTCTCAAGAAATATGCTGTAGTTGTTGATGTTGTTGTAGGTATGATGCAGTCAGAACAGCCATCATAGCTGTTAACCAATCGTTCGTTCGGTGGATCGTTCGACCTACCTTCCCAAAAAAAACTTCAACCAGCTTTCCATCCATCCATATAAACATGCATATCCGTGTACAAAATTCAATAATCATAAACATTTAACCATAAAGGAGGGAACTATTCTATGAGTGCATGATGCTGATGGTTGACAAGATGAAACAACATTGCCATCAAAAACAAAATAACAAAAACTACGAAGTATGAACGACAAGATAGACCAACCATCATAAGATGGTGGAGAGAAAAAGAAACGACTACGACGACGAATGGAATGTTTTAGCAATCATGTTTTCACTTAAACAAAAAAAGTAGGAGTATAGTATAATTCGTAGGGTACAAAGAATGTGATTGAAAGTTAACTCCTCAAGTATTGTTGGGCCGCAGGAATTTTATCGAAACCTTACATTGAAAGGATGGGTGCTGCACTTCAGAAGTCAGTAGTTTTTATTCGAATAAGATAAGTTGATTTTTATAATCATAAATATAAAGAAGGAAACAAGGAATATTAAGTGGAATCTTCGTTTTAGGTTAAAAATTAATTTTATTTCAATACGAAGATACGAACAAAATTTACAGTTAGAATATTTGTGAAAAACTCGATCCTTGTATATATCCTGTCTACAGACAGGCAGACAAAATCTTAAAATTTAGTAACCTCACACCACTATTGTTACCTCAAATCCTCAAAATATTGCATCGATTAAAATCTACCTTTGTATGCCGATGAAGAACCTCCTATGTCAAATACATTCAATTGTGGCGGACGTTCGCTCAAAAATTGAAGTCCAAAACGGGTTTGATACAGAACATTGTTTGGATCCCGAACACTTTGGCAATGTCATAAAAAAGGCTTTTGTCGATTGGTGCAGAGGATATTTCATATAAGTCTAAAACAAAACCGTTATCGATCGTGTGGATCTTCGTAGACGAGACTTTTGGAAGCAAAGCCCTTTCCGCTTGTGCAACGTAAGGCGGTCTATTCTGACTGGTACATCACATTTTTATACCCTTCACCACACTGTGGTACAGGGTATTATGTCTTTGTGCATATGTTTGTAACAGGCAAAAGGAAAGGAGATAGACACATGGTTCCTTTTGGGAATATGCATAGAATCACGTTTTAAGTCGATTTATGCATGTCCGTCCATCCGTCTGTTTGTCCATGTTAAATTCAAAACAATGTACAGGTCGCATTTATGATTCGAATTGGATGA
The DNA here is from genome assembly GCF_032173495.1 of Musca vetustissima. Taxonomy (NCBI): domain Eukaryota; kingdom Metazoa; phylum Arthropoda; class Insecta; order Diptera; family Muscidae; genus Musca; species Musca vetustissima. Next base: position 65,727 of record NW_026887768.1, on the reverse strand, counting down.
AATATGGCATAGGTCACTTATTTGGCCCAAGGACGAACCCTATTGGGAAAACTCGGTTCAGATTTAGATATATGTATATATATATATAGTTTCGTCCGATTTTATGTAAATGGTGCACCAATGTCCCTATATATCATTCGATTTGCACGAAATTTGGCCCAGCATACTGAATTAAGACTAGAATGATGTGTGTCAAGTTTCCTGAAAATCGGTTCAGATTTAGATATGGCTCCCATATATATTTTCGTCCGATTTTATGTAAATGGTGTACCAAAATCCCTACATATCTTTTGATTTGCACGAAATTTGGCATAGCGTAATGAATAAGGCCTAAAATGATGTGTGCTAAGTTACGTGGAAATCGGCTCAGATTTAGATATAGCTCCCATATATATTTTCGTCCGATTTTATGTAAATGGTGAACTATATATCATTCGATTTGCACGAAATTTGGCATAGCGTAATGAATGAGGTCTAAAAAGATGTGTGCAAACTTCCGTGAAAATCGGTTCAGATTTAGATATAGCTCCAATATATATATTTTCGTCCGATTTTATGTAAATGGTGCACCAATGTCCCTATATATCATTCGATTTGCACGAAATTTGGCACAGCATACTGAATTAAGACTAGAATGATGTGTGTCAAGTTTCCTGGAAATCGGTTCAGATTTATATATAGCTCCCATATATATTTTCGTCCGATTTTATGTAAATGGTGTACCAAGATCCCTACATATCTTTCGATTTGCACGAAATTTGGCATAGCGTAATGAATAAGGTCTAAAATGATGTGTGCTAAGTTTCGTGGAAATCGGTTCAGATTTAGGTATAGCTTCCATATATATGATTCCTATATATGATTCGATTTGCACGAAATTTGGCATAACGTACTGAATTGAGTCTAGATTGATGTGTGAAAAGTTTCGTGAAAATCGGTTCAGATTTAGATGTAGCTCCCACATATAATTTTGTCAGATTTTATGTAAATGGTGCACCAAATTCCCTGAAAATTATTAGATTGGCACGAATTTTTGCATAGCGTACTGAATTAAGTGTAGAACGATGTGTGTTAAATTTCGTGAAAATCGGTTTATGTTTAGATATAGCTCCCTATATATATATTTATATATATACGTCCGATTTTATGTAAATGGTGCACCAAAATCTCTATATATCCTTCGTCCAATATTAGGTAAATGGTGTTCCAAAGTCCCTATATATCCTTAGATTTGCACGAAATTTGGCATAGCGTACTGCATTAAGTCTAGAACGAATGTTAGGATTCCATCTGATGAATACACCGAAAGTGGTGAAGGGTTTCATATAGTCGGCCCCATCCGACTTTACTACTTTCCTTACTGTGAGTTTTTTTTTTTTTTTTTTGTCTGAAGTCTTCGGAGAAATTCGAAAATCGAACAAGAGCTCTGACATGACATGGAATGGATGGACCATGTTTTTGGAGGTGTCTTCGAAAAAAATAATAATAATGGACAAGATTAATTACAAGCTAATAAGGAAAAGAAAGGTTGCCGAATTTATGACAATGGTATATTATTCTGGTGCACCACAGCTGTTTTTGTAATATTTCCAATCCATTTCGTAAAATTTCGTGTATAAAACTTTTCAATTTTTAAGGCCTTTTTATTAAAAAGTAGTTAATTAAAATGTGCATTTTTATAAAAGCAATTAAAAATATAATGTTTTTAGAAGATTGGTAGAAAAAAATTAAGAAAACTATAAAAAGTACCTTCGGGTAGATTCGGTATTTTGAAGGCGCACAATGTTTTTGAGTTTGTCTATAAAAATTATCCTTTAATATGGTTCGAAATTACATATATAAGACCAAACGTTCTTATATTAACGAAAATGCGATAGAGAAAAGATGTCTGAAGGTGGACGTTAACGACCGCCGCTAGAAAGTATAGCCTTAAAAGTCAAACCTTCGTCGCGTATTAAAACAAAATAGAACCTTTAGAGGATCTGAATTTAGAGCCGAATATGCCCCATCAAAAGCCGAAGCTACCTCGGGTAGGGGCACATTCGGAGAATTTTACTTTTTTAGAAATCTATAAAAATGTTTAACTAATACTATATATATGTTTTTGGTACTAGTTTTTATAACTAAGTATCAGACGACAATAACCAGCCATAAAGTTTTTATATCAGTAGAATAAGTACTGAGATATAGAACTCTAAAAAAGGGCCGAATGTGTCGCAGTCTCCCCAATACCGATATTTATATATCTACAAGTTGAGTCGATCTAGGCATGTGTGTCTGTCCGTCTGTCAATTATACTTTGTAAACACGATACACTCCACAGTTATGGATCAATCGTCAAGAAATTTTGCATGTCGGACGGATACTGTAACGATTAGTTAATATTAAGGGGAACTAGTCATAAACTTTATTTTTGTCTGTTTTTCTTGTCGCTCAACATCAAGGAATAAACTTGACTATTTTAATGAAGATCGGTCAGTATTTACCTAGACTACTGTGTGAAAAATTTATTTGCTCCTGAAGGATATTGAAGAGGAGTGGCTGACCTTCAAATTAATACAAATTATATTGTTGTGTGTATTTTGATTCTGTTAGTATTTCCATTACCTCACAGAAAGTCGAATATGTCGCGTGGATCGCTATGGAATTTTACATTCCGGTTATGATAAGGGTTTTTGGAAATTCGAACTAGTGCACGAAAGCAGTAAAATGTACTTAATATGGTACCCTTTGTATAAGACAAACGGGAAATTCGACCTATAAGTTCTCGAAAAGTACTAAACTTTACTAAATGCAGTTTTAATTGCATATATGTTGAACATATATAGATAGCTAAAATCTTGAAATTTTATATGGAATATAGGTTGCTAAGAGGTGTTGGTGTATGAAAATGATTTTAGAAGTTCGTACTTTTATGTACGAAAATATATAAATAGTACTAAATTTGAAACAAGTTGGATTTAAGTGAACAGATAGAGCTAGGGACTTGAAATTGGAATTTAAAATGATTAGGGGAGTTTATGAAATTCGAAAAGTACTAAATGGTTCTAAGCTTAGTACAATTTTTATTTTGAGTCAACGGACAGAACTGAAAACCTAAAACGATGGTTGCTGTTGGAAACGTGGAAGTATGGTACTTATGTGTACTAAATGGTACTATATTTGGTACAATTTGATTATGTGTGAATGGATAGAGCAGGACTCCATAATTTTGGAATTAAAGTTACTGGATTGAGGTAGTGTTTGAAATTTGAACGTATAAGTACAAAATGGTACCAAATATGCAGCAATTTGGATCTATGTGATCGGATAGGGCTGGATTCATGATATTTATTATTAAAATTATTGTTAGATTGTAGAATCGAGGAAGTTTTGGCAAATCGTATTTACGTCTACGAATAGTAATAAATAGTACTAAATTTGGTACAATTTGAATGTTGACGAATGAAGAGAACTGTGGACTGAGGTAGTTTTAGATTTTCGTAATATGGCTACGAGAAATATTTAATTTGGTACAATTTGAATTTTGATGAACGGGTAGACCTGGAATCATGAAAGTTGCAACTGTGATATGGGTACGAAACTGTGATATGGGTACGAAACTGTGATATCGGTACGAAAAGTATAGAATGGTACCAAATCAGGTACAAATTAGATTTTGATGAACAAATAGAGCTGAAATTCTTAAATTTGGACTTCCGATTACTATTTGAAAGCAGAATTTATGTAGTTTCGGAAGTTCGTACTTATGATTAGGATTGTTGTTAGAGTGTAGGATTGGTGTAATTTAAGAAATTCTCACTTTTGAGTTTGAAAAGTACTAAACGGAACTAAATTTTGATTTGGGTGAATGGATTGGGATGGAATCCTGAGATTTGAAATTTAGATTACTGTTATAAATTCCTATTTATGTGTACGAATAATAAATTTTGGAACAATATGGATAAGGGAGAGAGCTGGAAACCTAAAATTTTGAATAATGCTCAATGTTGGAATGTAGAAGTAAACGGTACTAAATTTGAAACAATTTGATTTTGTGTGAACGAACAGAGTTGGACTCCTGAATTTTGGAATAAAAATTACTGTTAAAAGCGATACTAAAATTAGTACAATTTGGGTTTCGAATGAACGGATAGAACTGGAAACCTGAACTTTGGTATATTGATTCCTGTTTGAGCGTAGAATTGAGACATGGATGTAGCCTTGAAAATGTGTACTTATATGTTCGAAAAGTGCTGAATGGAAAATATATAAATGGAATTCGGGACACTTTTGAAACCGTATAATGGAAATAAGAATGATATTTTGGAAATTAGTGCTTATGTATATGCAGAGTACTAAATGGTAATAAACTGTGGTACAGGGTATTAGGGGAGAGGGGGGCACCTTTGAACGTGGGGCACCTTTGAACAGCGCTCATAAAATCTTGGTTTAATATTTTTCCGACCCGCAACCACATTTTTGTATATGGCAATCTTGTTCTCTATATGCGTGAACCACTTTGGCTTGCTTTTTCAGTTGTCGAAAAATTGTGCATGGGTGACCATGTTTTCTCAGTGTCATTGTAAACTTTTATTCATTTGGTTGTAAGGGCGCAGGAAGAATTCTGTGATAGTTTTCTTTCGTCAAACAAATTTTTTGCATTCCACAGTTGTCCCAATTCAATTTTTTTGGTGATGTTTTAGTACAAACATGAGTTGTAAAACAACTTAAAGTAGAAAAATACATTTTTTTCTAAAAAAGGCAAAATAAGGCAAAATATTTCATCTGAATATGATAGTACATACCCCTGCCAGCTTCCAAAAATTTTTTGGAGGAGACGATATTTTTACATTTTTTCTAAAGTTTAAGAAGATTTCAAAAATATTTGTAAAAAATAATTTTCAATATACACACAAACTTTTATCTCCCTACCCAGATATTACAACTTTCTTCGTTCTTTCTTTATATATTATGAAAGCACTTATTATCAGCTTCCAGATTCATAATAACTTTGGTCTGAATTTCGTATACCCATTCGACCACACAGCACACCAAAAAGTATATATTTTACAGCACACAGTTTGTTCTATTTTTTATACAAAAAATTTTCAACTTTAGCATTACACCAACGAGCGGCTATTAATGGTATTTAGAAAAACCAATTATTTTCTGATGGTTTGAAGTGTTTTTTATTATTCCGCGCAAAAAAATTATAAAAATATGAAACTTCAAAAAAATAATTTTGGCCAAATATTTTGTGATTGCGACAACTGTGCATTCCAACAATCATTTCAAACATAACTAATGTAATTTCTTTCATATATATTTATTACAAAAAAAGTTATTTTAAATTTCCGTAAAATGCCATGGGTGGGGCATCTTTGAACATGCCCATTAAACTCGAGTAAAAAAAGGAGTTTTTAACTTTTGGCTTCGATTTCTCAAAATTTCAAATGGGCTAATAAGATTACGAAATTAACTGTATTTTTCACCATATTAATTTGTATTTTTAAGACATTTTATGTTTTAATAATTTTTGATCTAAATTTTTTAAATTTTGAATATTTTTTATATATTTTTTAATGAATTAATGCATTTCTGATATGTATGAATAAAATACATACATATTTGAACATAAACACTGTAAAAAACCATGTCGTTCAAAAATGCTAACCCCTGTTCAAAGGTGCCCCCCTGGGGGGGCAGTTTTGAACACTTTGAGTTCGTTCATTAAAACAGTTATAAAATATATTTATCAAGCTTATAGTATGTCATATGTATATTCATTTTAAAGGTTACATATGTACCTATTAGTTAAAATTTATAAGAAACCAAAAATGATAAAATAAAAAATTTTATAAGGCTTGAAAGCAAAAAGTGTTCAAAGGTGCCCCCCTCTCCCCTATGTCTTTGTGCATATGTTTGTAACAGGCAAAAGGAAACGAGATAGACCCATAGTTCCTTTTGAGTATATGCATAGAATCACTGTCTGAGTCGATTTATGCATTTCCGTCCGTCCATCTGTCCGTCTGTTGGTGTTTAATTGTAAACAAAGTACAGGTCGCATTTATAATCCGATTTGGATGAAATTTAGCACAGCTCATTTGTTTGGCCCAAGGACGAACCCTATTGAAATTGGGAAAAATCGGTTCAGATTTAGATATAGCTCTCATATATTTTCATCCGATTTCATGTAAATGGTGCACCGAAGTCCCTATATATCTTTTGATTTGCACAAAATTTGGTACAACGTACTGAATTGAGCCTAGAGTGATGTCTGCCAAGTTTCGTGAAAATCGGTTCAGATTTAGATATAGCTCCCATATATAGTTTCGTCGGATTTCATGTAAATGGTGCACCAAAGTCCCTATATATCTTTCGATTTGCTCGAAATTTGGCATAACGTACTGAATTGAGTGATGTCTGCCAAGTTTCGTGAAAATCGGTCCAGATTTAGATATAGCTCCCATATATAGTTTCGTCGGATTTCATGTAAATGGTGCACCAAAGTCCCTATATATACATCGATTTACACGAAATTTGGCATAACGTACTGAACTGATCTTAGAGTGATGTCTGCCAAGTTTCGTGAAAATCGGTCAAGATTTATATATAGCTCCCATATATAGTTTCGTCCGATTTCATGTAAATGGTGCACCAATGTCCACATATATCTTTCGATTTGCACGAAATTTGGTATAGCGCACAAAGTTCTTATGTTGTATAGCATACTGAATTTAAGTCAGAATGATGTGTCAAGTTTCGTGAAAATCGGTTGAGATTTAGATATTGCTACCTTATATTATAGATTGATTTTAAGTAATTGACGCACCAAGGAACCATTATATGGCAGATAGGAACAAAACGTACTGAAATTAGTATAACCTAACATGTGACAAGTTTCATTGAAATCGGTTCATATTTGGATATAGCTTCCATATTGCGTTTTCTGGAAGTGCAGACATAGCCCAACGGATGATCTATTGATATTTATTTGAAGTTGATTTTCATACTTTTGTCCCATTGTAATAAACGAATGACACGTTTATGGATAGATGTAGGTCGTTTCACATTTAGATAAATATCACATATTTTATTTCATACAATTTCATGATAATAGCCCAGTTTAATATACCCATAGTGGTAAAGGGTATCATATAGTCGGCCCCGTCCGACTTTACTACTTTCCTTACTGGTTTATATTTAACATTAGAAGGATCGCCCATTTTGTGACTGGGAGTATGCTTTAAAATTTCAGATCCCCTGTAAATTGTTGAAAGAGCCTTCCCGAAAGTAAAACGTCACCATATGGGTATATTGAGGTCGGACCACTGGTATCACTTTCAATATTACATTGATATTTTTCAATTGATATTTTTCAATCGCTATCGAAATCGTTTCTCAAAAAATTAATGAACATAAAATAAACTCCCTAGAACATGTCTCCAGTATTATGTTCGTCTTTATCAATTAACTAACTAACCATGTCAAGAACACACACACATACATAATCATTATTTTTTCTTCGATGAATCCCCATATTGAATATTGTTTTGAATTTAGGTTTTCATACGAAGATAAGATTTATCGTCTTAATTTGCATCAAAAACTGTCAATTGTTTGGCTATGCAGCGTTCTCCTGTGCGCGATATTGATATAATGTTCGGTGTGTTCATAAAAATCAAAAACCAACTAAAAGAACTTTGCATAAAATACTAACGTGGTCATAAACTAAATAAGAAACGAGCAAAGAGAACCAAAACAACAACAACGGCATCAGAAGCAATGGCAACTGCAACACCATCATCATCATCATCGGTAGCAGACAAAGGAGGCGGCCTAGGAATAAGCATAACTCACATCAGCGACAAGACGAAAAGTGAAACATACCACCAACCAAAAAAAAAAAAATCTTCGGAAATCTAAAGGCGAATAATTCGCCAACTTCCTTCGGAAACTCTGCTCAGGAACAGGGGGGAAAACTAATGGCAAAATCGTATCATATGCTGATGTTGGTTGCTTTTGCTGTCTTTGCCATTACAGCTCCTGTACAAGTAGAACGCAAAAATTATAGACAATACAAATAATCATACATAATGAAACGTCCACCAGCCGAACGATCCTGCAGTACAATGGTGGGATATCTAGGGCACATGTATTGCCCGAAATGTTGATTGTTTTAAAGGGGAGATGACAAAAACTATATCATAAAGTTTTCTACAATGGAATTCTTTCGGATCTCTTCATAGAAGACGTACTTATGACCTTCCCGACCGATATAATAATTCTCTTTATAAAGAAGTACTTATAGATGGTTTTCTTACATACCTTCTGGTCTACTATAAAAGAATGATCTTCTATAAAAGAAAACCTTCGGTGGTATATTAAAAACGCTTTGTGACTTCCAGATTTAGCACCTTTTTATTGTATGAATATGTTCAGAAATTTTATAGAAGAAATATATCGTGTCTTCTCTAGTTATTTTGGTCCCTTGGAGATTCAGAAGAATATTCCTTCTATGTACTAAAGGCCCTCCCACAAAAACATGTTGCTCATTCCAGCATAACAACAACACCAACACTCAATGACTGAGGGAGTTGTTCGATTTTAGAAGTTTTGCTAAGTGAAATATTTTAGCCAAACACCATGCGTGGTCAGTAGTATACTGAAGTTATACATTCTACCATACACATCTGTATGCTTCTGTATTTACATACAAACACACACACACACACATGCACACTATATTCATACATACATCGTCATCTCTGAAACATCGATGGCCAATTCGACAACAAATACATAACGCATGCATTATGATTATGGTCGGACATTGGACTGAGCAGCATATTGGTTAATATCAACAGCATCCGTATGCAAAGCATAGGCGATGCCATTGAAAGTAAAACAGGATTAAATTGAAACCTAAATTCTTTCATCTATAGCGACGAGGCACAGTGGTTTTTAAGAGGACGAACTATTGCATTATGCAAAATAGCAAGTTAAAACTGTGTTAAGTTCCGCCAATACTAAGCAGCAAATTAAAGATAGATAAAATCGGTCAGGACCCTTGTATGGGTCTTCATCAAAACATGAACCTACACTATAATTTGCCAAAATTCAAAAAAAATAAAAGGGAATAAAATAATAATTTCGGAAAATATGTTATTCAGTCCCTAAAAACCCGGAATATAAAATGGGGTAAAAACCTCTAGTATATAAAAAATTTGTCGGTACGTTTATATGAGGGCTATGTCAGAAAATAGAAAAATGGGCTTACATTAAAAATTTTCATACCAACAATCTAGACCTTCAGCTATCTGAAATTTTGCTATATATAAAAACCAAAGACTTACATAGATTGCGGTAAAATTAAAGGAAAAGGGCGCTTCAGCTCGTCTATATTGACTCCCTATCCTTCAGATCGACTCCCTGAACTTCAGCTCGTCTATATAGACTCCCTGAATTTCAGCTCGTCTTTGTAGACTTCCTGACCTTCAGCTTGTCTATATAGACTCCCTGACCTTCAGCTCGTCTATATAGACTCCCTGACCTTCAGCTCGTCCATATAGACTCCCTGACCTTCAGCTCGTCCATATAGACTCCCTGACCTTCAGCACGTCCATATAGATTCCCTGGCCTTCAGCTCGTCCATATAGACTCCCTGACCTTCAACTCGTCTATATAGACTCACTGTCCTTCAACTCGTCTATATAGACTCAATGCCCTTCAACTCGTCTATATATACTCACTGCCCTTCAACTCGTCTATATAGACTCACTGCCCTTCAACTCGTCTATATAGACTCTCGTCTATATAGACTATGTGCCATTCAACTCGTCTATATAGACTCACTGCCCTTCAACTCGTCTATATAGACTCACTGCCCTTCAGTTTGCCTATATAGATTCCGTTCGGTTTTTGCTCGTCTATATAGAATCCGTGCCCCTCAGCTTGGCTACAAAGACTCGTTCATATTCAATCGGCTATGTAGACTTGCAGCCATTTTAGGTCACCTAATTAGATTATATTCGACTACCTACTTTTCAACTCGACTATATAGGATATGATACATTCGCTTTTGTTATACTACATAAAAAATCTCTTTTCGCCATGTATCTCAAGATTTCGAACTTCAGTTTGTCTTTTCTTCTTCTGATAAAAGTTCTTATTTACCACAGTCCTTTAATTTTTCAATGTACTACCAAGGAGGTAAAATAAGATTTGTAGCCACAATTGTATCTGGCAATGAGTCTCTGCCCCTCTCTACCTCTCTGTCATCATATTCTCCCTGCTAAGTGTATAAAACGGCAGCCATGAATGCTGTCATATGCAATGTTGCGATTTTTGTGTCATGGATGCCAAAGACATCCTTGAGCTTATTTAGTTAAAACCTTTTCATGGCTTCCTTTCGTTCATCTCAACGGGCCAGCTTGCCGGCCTGCCATCCAACCAGCCGACCAACAAACCTTAACCCCAGTCATGGCATTCGCAATTCAAACCGAATAGCCAACCATTGAACGAGAACTCTTTCTCATCTTCATGACCAAGTCAGAGCAGAGGATTAAAATGAGGATGGGGCCATTGCATCCATATCTGAGACTGGTGCTGCTGTCGCTGCCGTTGCTGTTTGCCATCGTCGATATATTTTACGACCATAACATATGACATGAGCAATTTGCATTTCCAGCATTACTTCTCATGGATTGGTTATTAGCGAGATTTATGGATTTCATATTTGTACATGTAAATGTGAAGTACAATTTTATGTTTCGGCCGGTGTCGATGGAGGATGGTCGTGGCCATACGATTCCATTTCATGCCACCACAACATGGCATGGTTGTCTGTCGTCGTCCACCACTCGATGGTCAGTGGAGTTGTTGTCTGTGTGCGCGTGTTTAAAGACGGGAATGGCAAGGCTTGTTGGGATGGATGTGAATGCGCATTGAATGTTGTTGTATCAGTTGGACTGGGACAGGCCAGCCAGCCGCCTGACCGACCAAGCGACGAATGATATGCATGTTGCACGTATGGTCAAATATGTGTGTTTTTTTGTGCAAGTTGTACACCTTCATATTTAAGTGGCGGTGGACAGGATGTGTATGTGTTTGTGCAAGAGCATAAATGCGGTCACAAGGTAGTAGTAGGATCTACAGAACAACGTCAGCATACCAAACAACCGTCATTGTTATTATCATTTCATGCTTGCAAATATTGTTCGGTACGATTGTGGTCCAGCTTAAGTTTTGTTATTATAGAATTTTGTTGTTGGTTTTACTTTTTTAGTTTTCATTAAGAACAGAATACCAATTGAACAGAACACACACACACATTCACTTTTGCCATGCCAACGTAGCATAAGAACAACAAATGCAGATGAGATCGCAACAATAATCATGAACATCGCCATCTCTATACCACCACCAGCACCATCATCTACATCGGCATCAAAATCAATATCTGAGCTTTGGTTTGTAATATCGTCATCGTTGTTGCCATCACCATCAGCATTAGTTGGCTTCCACAAAATATGTTTTTGTTTTGAGATATTAACGTAAGACTCAGAAGCATCTATTGACTATTGGATTGAAGAGATATTAAAGTGAATATTGAAACTATTCCAATGTGTCTAAGTTATGTGGTATACATTTGGTTTATACAATATAAATCTTAAAATAATTCTAATTTTTCTTAACGGTTAATATTTCCAATGTCATTAACATATAGATTTATAATAAATAGAAATGGAATTTAAAATTCGAGCGAAATATATACGGAGATTGTTGAAATTTTGAACAGACATTGCAAGTACTCGAAGGGTATTTGGTATTGCAAATGGGATATATCGGTCCACGTTTTTGGTGTAGCCCCCATATAACTCTAACTCCCAATTTTCGTTATTTTGTGAAGTTTGGGTACATTTTTTCAACCGAGTTGGCTGTAATTTAGTTTTTTGGGTTCAAATTGTATTGCACACATGTCCGTACCAAAAATGATTAACCGTATCCCCAATATTATTAACGGTATCCCCAATATTCGGCTTTTAAGCGATTTTGGTCTCGCGTTGCAACCGGTTATAACTTGATATTTTGGGATCCATACTTAACATTAATAACATTGACTCAAGTTTCGGGGTAACTATATAAGGGTATCCCCACTAATCGGGAATTTGGGGATTTGGGTTCTCATTTTAACTATTCAACTATCCCCGTTTTGGTGTAGTCGCATAAAATGCTAGCCCCTGCTATTATTTTTTCTTCGGAGCCCCCATTACATATATTAATTTTACATATTTTAAATATCATCCTCAGGGTATAAAATGTTAGGTTGGTGTTTGTAACAGGCAAAAAGAATCGAGATAGACGCATGGTTCCTTGTGAACAGAGTACAGGTCGCACTTATTTGGTCCAAGGACGAACCTTATTGAAATTGGAGAAAATCGGTTCAGTTTTAGATATAACTCCCATATATAGTTTCGTCCGATTTTATATAAATGGTGCACCAGAATTCCCAATATTGGTTCGATTGAGACAAAATTTTGCACAGAGTACTGAATTAGGTCTAGATTGATATGTGCCAAGTTTTGTTTAACTCGTTTTAGATTTAGATATTGCTCTCATATATAGTTTCGTCCGATTTTATGTAAATGAAACATCATACTACCAATACTGACCCCAAAATTTCGCATAGAGTATTAAAGTAAGTCCAGATTGATGTATGTTGAAATCCGTTCAGATTTAGATATACACCTAAGTCTGTTTTTACACGGCAGATTGGTTCCAGAAGAAGCCGTGTAAACAAAATACATTGATCTTATACATAAAGGGAATTCCCCTATATTAGTGCTATTCACATTTGCTTTGACCAGTAAAAAATTTTTGTACGCGCTAAAGGGGAATTCACTTAAATCTTTAAGCTAGTGTTCGCAAACTATCGATACTATCGATCGTTTCAGACTTTTTTCTTTCATTTGTGATATGAACATACTTCGCAAAAATTAAATTTGACAAAAAAAATTTAAGCACATAAAATTTCAAATCGTGCTATATGAAATAAAATCGTCTAAAAAATTAAAAATATTCAATTTCCAAACCGTGTACAAAAATACCGTGTAAAAACAGACTTAGGTGTAGTTCCCATATATATTTTCGTCCGATTTTAAGTAAATGGAGCACCATACTGCCAATATTAATCCATATCTTGTATGTTCCCAAAGTGGTGAAGGGTATCATATTGTCGGCACCGTCCGACTTTTCCTTACTGGTTTTTGTTTCAATATATTTGCAACATATATGTTCATGCCATAATTATACAAAGTAGTCACACGCAGTCATATGTTTCCAATTTTTTCATAAATTTGCTTTTGACAGCATTCATATTTCGATATATATTTATAAATATTCTGAAGTTCCGTGGCTCTAAAACTTATAAATATAAGTTCTATCAACCATGGTTAAACCTAGAGAGCAGTGTGCAGTTTTAGAAAATAGATTTTGTTTAATTTATTGAAAATATTCCAATTGATTTTAAGGAGTTTATTTTTCACTTTATTTGAAATTTATATATGAATTCCAAATTGAAAAAAGGTTACCTTATATATTTCTCAAATGAGACTAATTATGGCATGATATATGTTATTTTTTTATAGCCTTCTATCTAAAGTTTCCTAATTATTGTAATATATACCTTATTTCCTTCCATAAATTGCAACCGGAATCTGTGGCTTTGCTGGTATGATCTCTCCTCCCATCACATTTACGAAAAACGACACTTTTCCCACGTCCTTTACCATCTGCTATTTTCACTATTCCATTATAGATTTTGTCCATCTCAAAAACAAAAAAAAGTAAGGAAAGTAGTAAAGTCGGGCGGGGCCGACTATATGATATCCTTCACCACTTTGGATATATTCAACAGATGAATCCTAAAAGACGTAGCAGGACCATTAACATGCAAATGGATCCATAAACATATCATTCTGCAACCTATACTGAATTTTTCATTTGGTCAGATATAGGGTTGCTTTTTACAATTGGACAAACCTATGTATATATATATAAGCTATATCAAAATCTTTAATGATACTTGCCAGAGATTGAGTTATATTAACTGCAGTTCATTGTAAAAAATAGCGTGGCAATCGGACAAACTTTGGGTCTTTAGTGCACAATTTATATAAAATCGGAAGAAAAGATATATAGGAGCTATATCTAAATCTGTACATATTTTCACGAAACATAACACACATCATCAAATCGAAATATATATATATTGACTTTGCTGCACCATTTTCATTAAATCGGACTAAAGTATATATGGGAGCTATATCTAAATCTGGACCGATTTTTAGGAAACTTGACAAACATCAGTCTAGACCAGAGATGGTCCGTCAGAAACAGTGTCGTAAATGACATACAAACGTCGGAAACCCACACAAAAACATTAGGTTTTTGACAAGATAGCTATTCCCATTAATATATTCGGAAATTACGCATGCTATAAAATTTCAAAATTTTCTTTTCAAAAAATTTTAGAATTTTTTATCCGCTCTAGTAAGGAATGGTCAGATGTACGTAAAAATAAATTATATTCTTGAAAATAACTGTACAGGGTGATAGTGTTGAAATATATGACATTTACTACATTGATTACATTTTATACAAGTATATGACGTTTTCTACGTTTACAACTTTTTGACAGTCGAAAACCTAAAAAAAAGGTCACACGGACCATCCCTGGTCTAGACCTAATTCAGTACCCTATGCCAAATTTCGTGCAAATCGAAAGGTGCAGGGGCTTTGGTACCACATCATTCTAGACCTAATTCAGTACCCTATGCCAAATTTCGTACAAATCGAAAGATATATAGGGGCTTTGGTACATCATTTACATATAATCGGACGAAAATATATATGGGAGCTATATCTAAATCTGGACCGATTTTCAGGAAACTTAAAACACATCTTTCTAGGTCTAATTCAGTATGATGTGCCAAATTTCGTGCAAATCGAAAGATATATAGGGACTTTGGTGCAGCATTTACCTTAAATCGGACGAAACTTTATATGGGACCTATATCTAAATCTGAACCGATTTTCTCGAAACTTGGCACACATCCCTCTGGACCTAATTCAGTACTCTGTGCCAAATTTCGTACAAATCGAATGATATATAGGGACTTTGGTGCGCCATTTACTTTTAATTCGACAAAACTATATATGGGAGCTATATCAAAATCTGAACCGATTTTCAGGAAACTTAATACACGTCATTCTATACCTAATTCATTACAGTGTGCCAAATTTCGTGCAAATCGAAAGATATATAGGGACTTTGGTGCCCCATTTATCTTAAATCGGACGAAAATATATATGGGAGCTATATCTAAATCTGAACCGATTTTTCCCAATTTCAATAGGGTTCGTCCTTGGCTGAAATAAGTGACCTATGCCAAATTTCATCCATTTCGGATCATAAATGCGACCTGTACTTTGTTTACAATTTAACATGGACAGACGGACATGCGTAAATCGTCTCAGAAAATGATTCTATGCATATTTTCAAAAGGAGCCATGTGTCTATCTCGTTTCCTTTTGCCTGTTACAAACATATGAACATAATACCCTGTACCACAGTGTGGTGAAGGGTATAAAAACCGATTATTGCACATACGAGAAGATGCGCCACTATCTATGACCCATTCTTGTTCAGAACTGATTATTTCCCTTGAGGTTTTTATATGTCTTACCATACTCACCAAAATTGGCTCGAAGGAAATCAAAATTTTTGCAAGACATCCATCTTTGCTTCAAATTCAGCTCTTTGCTCACTTGTAGGATTTCGTGATGGACAACCAATAACTGTTCAGCAATCTGTTTTATGCAATATAGTCACCATTTGTGTTCTCCAAGTTAAATAATTATTTCCGTTACATAACGGTATACGGCCGTTAAATATCTCCGTTTTCCCTTGCAAATGCGTACGTTTGATGCGCACAGTTCACAATTTAATAGTATATCCGAAGGCTAACGCAAAATCCTACGAAATATCCTTCCAGGACCCTTAATTTCCTTAGCCCCGTTATGGTGTTGGACGCATAACCAATTAAATCGGAATAAATCCGCAACGGAAATTCAAGTAAGTTGCTTTATATATGTAAGTCAAAATACAGAATGAAAATATTTTCTTTCATAAACAAAAACTTCAAGGAATATTTGATTAAATAACAATCTTGAATATCAGTATTTTCAATATTTTCCTTTTCTATAAATTACCGCTGAACCAACCTGTTTACGAAGTCAATTGGCTCGTCGTTGCGCCAAACGAGTGGTAAGTTTAATCGCTATTCGACTTTTGTTTTATAAAGGAATTATGGGGACCTATAGATATATGGAACTTGTTAATATCTTGGGGTCGAATTTAAAAATGTTTGATATGAAGGTCTTTCGACCACAAAAGTTTCAAAATAGCAAATTGCAGTAAATTCGATTGCCTAAAACTTTACAAATATTTACTAGTAAATATTCCCGCTGACCTTGAGAATATTTAATTATATCTAAATCCGGCCGACCAATTGTGAACAAACCGCAACACTCCGTAATTCATTCACTCGGTTTCCCATGTAAACATATATGTTGGAAATTTTTCTGCAAATAATTTTTTACCCACCAAGAACCTGTAATCGCAAATGATTGCCAATTTGGTTGGAAAATTAGTGTACATTTTCACCAAATATACATTTTCCCTAAAAGAACCCGAAATGCTAAATTATTATCCGTTATGTTGAAAAAAAAAGCGACCATACCCTACAAAATACTAAAAGTACGTCGCTACCGTTATATGAGGGCTACACACCATCCATTATATTTCTTTCTATTGTTTAGTATTACTTTTACTCCACTAGAGGGTGGAAATGTCCTGCTGATCGCTTTGAAATTTTACATGAAGTTCCGGTTCCACGCCTATAATTTTTGGAAATGTTAAGATGATATTTAGAGGGCAGAAATATTCCGAGGGTAAATATTTACCTCCAGAAAACAAGATTTGGAAAATATGCCTGTGTTAGAAAGTGGGGCTGTTGACCTATAATCAGTCAAGAGGGTGAAAATATCGTGAAGTATTGACCTGGCCCAGAATATAGAACCGCAAAAGGTTAAATTTTCGGGGTAATTGTGTAGGGGTTCATACGGTTGGTCCCATCCGACTATACTGCTCCGCTCCCTGGTTTTTAATTCTTGTTTACATCAACTGTTTTATTTTAATACTGAACTTTATACATATTCCAAGCTGTGAAGCTTGAACACCATTGTAAAATTTTATATTAAAATTTTTATAATGGCGGCTTATATTAAAATGCGTTCCTTTTTTGTTTTTGCTTACTTGTCAGTTAATCAATATCTTGTGAGATTTAATAATTTATTTTGAGCGTGTTAACACTAAGTAAGTCCTAAAAGCAGCAGCGATGATGACGGCATAGTTATGGCCACTGTTCAATATGTATAATTTTTCAATATTTTTGCTGTTGGTTGGTTAAATTTTTATCCACGGAATACACGTATGAAATGGCAAATATATTCGCTCCCTTATTCGTTCACTGTTTTAATAGGTAAGCAGAGGCAATGTTTTAATGTACTGTGGTGTATAGTGCTATGACGTTCGGTTGTCATTTACAAATATTTAGGAGAATAAAACAATATAAGGAGCATTTGGGTGGATAACTACTAACAATTTAGAAAAATTGGACCACAACTGGAAGTTTCTAAAAGCAGACAACTGAGATGGGCTGTTTTCAAATAAGATCTAAATCTGACCAATCTAAAAAAATTGAGTGACTTGTCTTGATTGTATAAAATGCTGAAATCTTAAAAATGAATCCCATTTCTTTTCCATTCCATACCACTGTATATAACTTCTCTCATTTTTACGTTCCTTGCGTTATCTTGTTATGTTTGAAGTTTTAAATTTAAAGGTTACTTCACCTTAGCTTACCATGTGTCCTCCTCTCATTTGCTGCCGCCTTTTGTCGGCGGTAGTCAAAAACCGAAGACGACACCAATACCTCTTACCGCCACCCTACTCACCACCTTAAGTCGATAGGCAACAAAAAATATATGTTGCAAGTTACAGCGGCATTCGGTATGTTTGTTGTTTTTTGTTGTTGCTGCTGCTGCTGTTGATAATAACGTTTTAATGTAAATATTCATAAATTTCTTTTTGAAAATTAAAATGGTGAAGGAGTTGACCGGGCAGTCATCCCGCCAGCCAACTAGCCAACCAATGGACCAAGCATCCAACTATTACGATCCAACGAAATGCAATGTGTTTAGTGGTGTTGCTTGTTGTTGCCTTTGGTTGGTATGCATATTTTGTTGCTGTTCCTTTGGTGCTGATACGTTCTATGGCTGCTGCTGCTGGTGCTGGCGGGGTTTGTTATTGTTGCAGCTATTTCTGACCGATAATAAACATTTTAAGCGAAACTTGTTTTGCGTTTGTCCAGATTACTTTGAAACAAATTGAGAAAATATGTAACTGGAATCTCAAGATTTGACATTGTGTTTAAATTTTATGCGAAGGCTTTATTTCAATGCTGCAAAATGGAGTAAAATGCGAACATGAGAAATTCTGAAACATGGAAATGTCGCGCTTTTTATAAAGTAGTGCAATTCATAATTGAAGATATTCGTATTCAAAGGATATATCCTTTAATTTATTTCATCATAGTAATGCTGTAACTGAATACAAACAAATTTTAAAGGAATTACGGCTGCAATTCGCATTTTGGAAATAACAATAATCACTGTCAGAATCCCCAAATTAAGTATTTTACATAATCCACTATGAGAAATAATTATATCGAGTAATATAATTATATAGTAAGTAGTCATGCATGACTATAACTCCGTAATTCGTCACAAGTTATTACCCTTTGAAACATATCGATTATTCGTCGTGTTCTAATTTGAATACTCCAAAAAGTGCACCGGTATTAATAATTTTTATAGGAAGTTTTTTTGTAATCAGTAAGAAACTAAAATACCAAATTATAGCTGATTAGGTAGTAACTCGTGTCCACAAGCTTAACAATACCGATTATGAGGGATACCCATATAACCGGACCGATATATCCCATTTTCAATACCAAATATCCTAGGAGTAAGTGACAATGTATTAGGAAAAATTTGTAGTTGTATTAAGTGAAAAGCTCTGTTAATATAATGAAACAAATATTGTATTAATTCCAAAGCATATATCATTTAATTTAAGGCAAATAAACTTAAGAATTATTGCATGCACTTTCTTCATAAATAACGGTTTTTATAAAAAACAACTTTCAAGTTGCCACATAATTAAAACATTGTGAGATTTTTTGAAAATATTTTTAAAAAACGCCTAAAGTTAGTTAAATAAAGTAAACTAAGTACCAATAAAATCAGTTACAGATAAACATTATAAAAAAATCTATCAAAATTTGCAACAAATTTACAAATCACCGAAATTGCAAAAAATTGTAGAAAACAATCAATGATTCTTAAAATAAATAAATATTTGAAATAAAAACTCAAAAAAAAAAAAAAAAAAAAACAAGTGAAAAAGCGGAAAGTTCGGCCGGGCCGAACTTTGGATACCCTCCACACTAGATATATTGACAGGTACTAGAAATGAAAATATAGGGAACATACCAAAAAGTGGACCTATACCGACATTTCTAAAAACGGATTATGTAAACCATAACACAAATTTTAGAAATTTTTAATTGATAATTCAAAGTCGAAGATGGCGAATATCGGTCCACTCCTTCTGAAACCTCCACACAGGGGCTAGGTCTAAATGCGGCTATAGTTCATTATCGAACCTAACGTTATAATTTTTTATCTCGCTATCCTCCGCAGGTGAAATGATTACAATAGAGTCTTAGAACCAAACTCAAAACGCGGAACAAATCAGATAACTATTTTAATATAAACCAGTAAAGAAAGTAGTAAAGTCGGACGGGGCCGACTATATGATACCCTTCACCACTATGGGTATATTAAACAGGACTATTATCATGAAATTGTATGAAATAAAATATGTGATATTTACCTAAATGCGAAACGACCTAGATCTATCCATAAACATGTAATTCGTTTGTTACAATGGCACAAAAGTATGTAAGTCGACTTCAAACAAATATCAATAGGTCATCCGTTGGGCTAGATCTGTACTTCTAGAAGACCCAACTACGTTATTCCATGCTCAATTTTGTACGTTGTGCAAAATTTGATGTCAATCTAATAAATCTGAGTAGTTTGATGCACAATTTACTTATATATGTATGCTATATCCAAATATGAACCGATTTCATCGAAACTTGTCACAGGTTAGGTTATACTAATTTCAGTACGTTTTGTTCCTATCAGCCATATATTGGTTCCTTGGTGCGTCAATTACTTAAAATCAATCTATAATATAAGGGAGCTATATCGAAATCTCAACCGATTTTCACTAAACTTGGCACACATTATTCTGGATTAAACTCAAAACGATATGCAACATAAGAACATGGTACATTATATTAAATCGGACGAATATATATATATATATATATATATATATCTAGATCGGAATCGATTTTCACGAAACTCAGCACACATCATTCCAGCATCAATTTAGAACGCTATGCCAAATTTAGTGCAAATCGAAAGATATATAGGGACTTTGGTGCTCAATTTACATGAAATCGGACGAAACTATTTATGGGAGCTATGTCTAAATCTGGACCGATTTTCACGAAACTTGGCAGACATCACTCTAGGCTCAATTCAGTACGTTATGCCAAATTTCGTGCAAATCGAAAGATATATAGGGACTTTGGTGCACCATTTACATGAAATCGGACGAAACTATATATGAAAGCTATATCTAAATCTGGACCGATTTTCACGAAACGTGGCAGACATCACTCTATGCTCAATTCAGTACGTTGTGTCAAAATTCGTGCAAATCGAAAGATATAAAGGTACTTTGGAGCTCAATTTACATGAAATCGGACGAAACTATATATGGGAGCTATATCTAAATATGGACCGATTTTCACGAAACTTGGCAGACATCACTCTAGGTTCAGTAGGTTTTACCAAATTTCGTGTAAATCGAAAGATATATAGGGACTTTGGTACTCCATTTACATTAAATCGGACGAAAATATATATGGGAGCTATATCTAAATCTGAACCGATTTTTCCCAATTTCAATAGGGTTCGTCCTTCGGCCAAACAAATGAGCTGTGCCAAATTTCATCCAATTCGGATCATAAATGCGATCTGTACTTTGCTCACAAAAATACATGGACAGACAGACAGACGGACGGACGGACATGCTTAAATCGACTTAAAAAGTGATTTTATGCATATTCTCAAATGGAACCATGGGTCTATCTCGTTTCCTTTTGCCTGTTACAGACATATGCGCAAAGACATAATACCCTGTACCACAGTGTGGTGAAGGGTATAAAAAGGGGGTTATATGGGGACTACCCCAAAAAGGGGGCGTATATTAATAATTTTTGGTAGAGAGATTTGTTACCATATACAACTACAAAATACCAAATTGCAGCGATTTCGGTTGAAAAACGCACTCAAGAACCCCAAAATATCGAAAATTGGGTGTACTCTTATATGGGGGCTGTCCGAAAAAATGGAAATATATTCATAATTTCTTGGGGAGAGATTTGGTACCTATTAAGAACTCAAAATACTAAATTACAGCTAATTCGGCGGAAAAATACGATAAAAACCCCCAAAATACTGAAAATTGGGAGGTACCGTTATATAGGGTCTACCAGGAAAAGTGGACCTATATTTAAAAGTTTTTGTGGAATATTTAGGACTCAATAAGAACACAATGTAGCAAATTCCAGCGAATTCGGCTGAAAAACGCGCTCAAGAACCCCAAAATACCGAAAATTGGGGGGTACCCTTATATGGGTGCTGACCAAAAAAATTGACCTATATACATCATTTTTTGTAGAGAGATTTGGTACCTATTAAAAACTCAAAGTAATAAATTACAGTCAATTCGGTGGAAAAATACGACCAAAACCCCCAAAATACTGAAAATTAGGAGGTACCGTTATATGGGGGCTACCAGAAAATATGGACATATACTTATAATTTTTTGTGGAGACATTCAGTATCCAAAAAACGTACTTTGCTCAAGAACCCCAAAATACCGAAATTTGGCGGGTACCCTTATATGGGAGCTATGCCTAAACGTGAACCGATATATCCCATCTTCGAACCTGACCTGCCTGCAGACAATCCATCGTTTTTCACAGTATTAATGTAGTCGTTCGAAACATTTATTTGCTTTTCGAAATATTCCACATAAAGTAGCAGCATTTTTTGGATTTTCGGAAGAATGGACAAATTTCCAAAATTGTAGAAAATATATTTCGAATATCTCGAATCTTTGAATAAAACTAAATTTAAACCAGTAAGGAAAGTAGTAAAATCGCACTGGGCCGACTATATGATACCCTTCACCACTTTGGTATATTCTACACATGTATCCGAAAAGACGTCGCATTTTTTAAGGAATTTTGACATAATATTGAACGAACTTAAATATGTAATTTTTATGTCTTTTTGGAACCTATTTAGCATAGGTTTCATTTGGGCAAGTTTAGAGTTTACCTAAAATCGGGCGAAACTATATACGGAATATATATCTAAATCTGAACCCATTTTCACGAAACTTATCACACATCATTCTAGACCTAATTCAATAGGATATACCAAATTTCGTGCAAATCGAAAGATATATAGGGACTTTGGTGCACCATTTACCTAAAATCGGGCGAAACTATATATGAGAGCTACATCTAAATCTGAACCGATTTCCACGAAACTTAGGCTATACCAAATTTCGTGCAAATCGAAAGATATATAGGGACTTTGGTACCCCATTTACATTAAATCGGACGAAACTATATATGGGAGCTATATCTAAATCTGAACCGATTTTCTCCAATTTCAATAGGATTCGTCCTTGGCCCAAATAAGTGACATGTGCCAAATTTCATCCAAATCGGATTATAAATGCGACCTGTACTTTGTTCGCAAAAATACATGGACGGACGGACGGACAGACGGACATCCATAAATCGACTCAGAATGTGATTCTATGCATATTCTCAAAAGGAATCATGGTCCTATCTCGATTATTTTTGCCTGTTACAAATGCATATGCATAAAGACATAATACCCTGTACCACAGTGTTAGGAAGGGTATAACAAAGGAGAAAAAGCAATGAATGTATACCACAGAAGTTATTTTAAATTAATAATGATCTCCACTCTATTATAATTGCCTGATATATTAGACGCGTCGTCATATTATTGACCTCTCAAAAATGTTCGATGCAAAACCCAAACTGATTATTGTATTTATTATGACGGTCGAAATGAAAACAGTCTTTGACATTTTTACATCTTTTTAGATGCATTGTCAAAAATCGTATACATGTATAGTTTCCGCTAAAACCGAAAAGAA
This sequence comes from Musca vetustissima, assembly GCF_032173495.1. NCBI lineage: Eukaryota > Metazoa > Arthropoda > Insecta > Diptera > Muscidae > Musca > Musca vetustissima. Next base: position 42,212 of record NW_026887768.1, on the reverse strand, counting down.
TATATCACTTTTCACTTCTTCAACATTTTTTTTTTCAATTACAGTCGAGTACCGTTATAGCGAACAAGTAGGGACCAAACAATTTTGTTCGGAAAAATATTTAAACTGGTAGGTTTTATGTCCATTTTGACACTTCTTAAACTCTTTATCATTTTCATTTATGAATCTGACATTAAAGCTGACATTTTTGAAAAGATTGCCAGTGTTGACGTAAAAATTAACTTTTATGAGGATTTTCATCGATGTCCTCCCCCTTTACTTACTTTAACATCACCAAAATATGCTGACAATTGATCATTACCACAACATGTGCAGAAAACCTTTAAAATTGTAATTCCTTTCTAAAAGTGACATGCTTTAAAAATACATACACTTACATCCATGTAAAATACAAAAGTTCCCAGGCATCTTTATTATCCTTATTAAATTTTTTTGCAATGCTTTATCTATTTCATCTTTCAGCAAAGAACATTTGCAAATTTTGCATACGAACGTTTTTGTGTGTTTCAAGACCTTTGTGAATTTAGCTCCTTTGCATGGTAACTGCTGACTGACTGACTGTTTTGCAAACCAGCAAAAAGGTACAGAAATTAAAGATTGACCTTGGGATAATGGAATTTATTTATTCATTTAAATAAATACAAAATTTACGGCTAATAAGCAGCATATTTTGCAATGTGCGACGACAGCGCGCCGATGAGTACCGAACAAACATCAGGCGATATCTTTAAAATGCATTTTTACAAATCTTATAATTAAACAACATTTGCAAAAATATGTCCTCATTTTGTACACATGGAACATGTACTCGTACTCGTACTCATGGTTGGATTTTGGCGGGTTGGTTGGCTGATCATTGCAAAAGGTGCTGTATTCGCCGTGGTAAGGGAATGCATAAAGTCGAGTTAACAACAAAACGTTCATATGTACAATATGACAATCAATTGTTGCCATCTTTCAATGTGTGTCTGGATATATGTGAGTGTGTGTGTTGATTTTTTTGAGGTACTTGTGCTCATCTCATTGCACTCTGGCCACGTTTGGGTCGTCTGTGCGCCCGTTTGTGCCAATGTCTGTACCGACGACATTACACAGTGTTTACTAATTAACGTACCCACTAATTTTGGCTTTCTTTCCGATGGAACCAACAATGATCAGTTGTATGTACGGACGGACGTACTGACGGCGGATGGACGAAAACAGCTAAGTTAACATCTTCACTAAAGTGAATAGTAATAACAACAAATGTAACGAAATGCTGTTTTTTTTTTGTATGCTAACATATGATGATGATAACTGAAGGATGAATACTGACTATGGCTGCTGCGGCAATACAATTCTCATAGTATTGAACGGTAACACAAAAAAAAGACACGAGGAAACGCCATAATCGAATTGAATTGATATACACCATTGTACTGTGGAGCAGGTCATGCTCTTATCGGAGGAGTAAAATTTCTGGAACACCACAATTCGAGTTCAAATTTAAATGGGGGCAACAATTCTTCATATTGGAATAGTGAATATAATGTTACTGTCGGAGTAAAATCAGATTATAAACTTCATAAATAACTTGACATCATCGCATTTTTAATTATTGTAGACTTTTCTTTAATATCTGTCAAGTTAAGAAGTTTTTTTATTTTGAATCCTAATGTTTAGGGTTTCTGTTCGAAATGCGTTAATTTCATGGCATAATCTGCATCCCAAAAAATGTCCAACCAAAGTGGCTGTTATTTGTCAATAGAGATTCATGGAGGATAAAAACATCTGGGCAAAATATGTTCAATATAGGCTTATGCTTAATCCTAGATCCCATTCGCAGTCCAATACATATTTTAAAATGATGTGTTCGAGTTCACCAAGAATAAAAACAAAAACTATCGACAGAGAAGAGGTACAGATCCGATAATATACTATTTTGCCCGGCCGATCTTATTGAAGTATTAATTATAATAATCCCTCAACCATAATACATATAGGGACTTTGGGGCACCAATTACATAACATCGGACGAAAACATATATGGGAGCTACATCTAATTCTGAACCGATTTCACGAAACTTAGCACAATCGGGCGAATATATATATATATATATATATATGGGAGCTATATCTAAATCTGAACCAATTTTCACGAAACTTTGCACATATCATTCTATATTTAATTGAGTACGCTGTGCCAAATTTCGTGGAAATCGAAAGATATATAGGGACTTTAGTGCACTATTTACCTAAAATCGGGCGAAACTCTATATGGGAGCTATAACTAAATCTGAACCAATTTTCACGAAACTTTGCACACATCATTCTAGACGTTTCAGTACGCTATGCCAAATTTCGTGCAAATCGAAAGATAAATAGGTACTTTTGTATACCATTTACCTTAAATCGGACGAAAATATATATGAGAGCTATATCTAAATCTGAACTGAACAAATAAAAACGTCGATTTCAAGTTTGAGGTCAAAAGTCCTAAAACTGTAAAAATTGGCGGTACAGTTTGTAGGGGTGGTATAGCCCGGATATCGCGGTCAGATATCGATAATTTTTTGTAGGATGTTTGGACACCCAATGAGAATCCAAAATATCAAATTAGAACCAATTCGATTGAAAGACGTACCTAAAATTCCAAAAATACCGAATAATGAGGGTAACGTAACGTACTCCAAAACATGGGCCAATATTAATACTTTTTGGTAGAGAAATTTAATACCCAATCAGAGTCCCAAATATAAAATTACAGCTAATTCGTTTGAAAAACGTGCCCAAACCTACCAAAATTTCTAATATTGAGGATAACGTTATATGGGCGGTATCCTAAAAAGTGGACCGATATTGATAACTTTTTGTTGTAAGGTGAGCTGCCCCATATGTACCTAAAATACAAAATTACAGTCAATTCGGCTGAAAATCATGTCCAAAATCGTAAAAATAAAAAGTGGACTTAGAGCCTTTACATGTTGTTAAGTCAGCGACATGTGGTGAATTGGACTTAGCGCCTTTACTTATCAATACAAAACAACAATAACTAATGAGATAACTGTATTGTTATTTTTTTAGATCGATGTATTTTGCCCCGTTATACATAACTGTATCAAAACTTCAATTTCTCGAAAAATGGACTTGTTGGCTTTATATTTTCTTGATCATAATAAAATTCTATATATTTATATATATATATATATATTAATATATGTATATATATGTACGGTTATGTGTGTGTTTGAGTAATTCAAACACATTTTTCAATTGAACTGTGAATTATCGTTTTAGATAATTATTGGGAGTTAAGTCTACTCACCAAAAAGTATAAAAAATAGTACAGGTTTTAGGTCCAGGTTATAGGCTTTTTGATCATCCTATATATTTTCGCATTCCATTTTCCATTTTTTGTATTCTGAAGGCATAAATCACAAGTATATTTTGGATTATTGATAGCTCAAAAGATAAAATTACAATCAATTAAAGTGGCAAATGTGACTCATCCATTCTAATATCTATGATTTGCAGCTTTATAATAATTGCGCGTACAAATTTAAACATTCTGCTCCACTGTCCATCGACCTTTTGTTACCATGCACTCGTATGTATGCCAATAAGGTATTAAACGACAACAAGAATTTGCATATCAATTTGTACTTAAACAAAATGGCGTAAAAAGCGGATCTTAGACAAGTATGTATAAGCAATGGAATGGATCCAAATGGGAATTGCAACAACAGCAACAAAAATCAATGTTAAAATAAACCATAAAGGAATCATGATTCTCATTACTTAAGCTAAGAAATAGTAACGCCAAAAAACATTTATACACCACCAAAAAGTAATGGTCATTGCCCAAAAGGAAGTTAAACACTATATCCGTTTATGTATCAAAAGGCGAGCTGCTTCACAAATAACAACAGCAACAACAACACCACATTTACTCCTTATTTTGTTTGTCTGCAAAATGAAGATATGCCGCAGAAAAGTTCCATGGCAAATATATTTGCTAGGCGACAATGAACATTGGAAACTTAAAGTTGAATAGAATCTGCAGAGGACAGACAGGCAGACAGACACAATGCTGTGGTCACAAAATTACGATGAACATTAAAGTTCTTAAAAAAAGTCTCTTTAGGACTTAATAAATAGAAAAAAGTCACTTCATCGCAATGACTTCAGGACAAACGAAATACTGCTTTAATGCCACAATTGAATATCTAAATGTAAAGTTATTATGTTTTTAGTAAAGGTTTATAGTTTTCTAATATCAATTTAAAAATTAGCTGTATAATCAAACATAAGTTAAGTCAACCATAAGTCATAAGTTATTTTTTGAGCTAAAATTTTGTCTTGCTCCATGCATTTGAAACATTAATCAATGTTTTGACGAAATTGATATATAGCGATATATGTCCATACATCCATATTAACGTTTGTCCGTCATAAATAATAATCAAGCTAATTTTAGATCGAATTTTGGGTTCTATCTAAGATTAATTTTGGGATTAAAATTGCGAGAAATAAATTAAAATCCCATAAGAATCCCCAGATCTCCATACCAAAAATCTAATCCCTATTTCCAAACAAAAATCGCAAATTTGGGGATAAATCCCCTAAGCTGGCAACACTGATCCTGGCTTAAATGAACGACTTATAGCTATATTCTCGGCGCAAAACGAGAACCCATGTTCGGGTTTTTACACCGAACTCCACTCTGTGGAAAGGGTATTATGTATTTATGTATATGTTTGGAACATTCAATAGGTCGACTCACTTTCTGAGTAGGTTTATGGATGTACGTCTATCCGTTCATATATTTTTATGAACTGTGTACAGCTCGTATTTATGATCAGAGTTTGATAAAATTTGGTAGAGCTCATTTATATGACACAAGGACGAACTTTATTGAAGTCGGTTAAAATCGCTTCAGATTTAGTTATAAGTCCCATATATCGGTTTGTCCGATTGGACAAAGTTACCAATGACACAATATATGTCCGATTTAGACAAAACTAGACATTTAGAGGGCATTTGAAATGGAATCGGGCGGAATTATATGTGTGATCTACGAAGATATTTGAATTCTGAAATCTATGAAAAATTCCATGACAATCGGGGAGACTTGGATTCTGTGGTGTACTACTTGTATGAAACTGAGCAAAATTATGTACTTACTTAGCTGGCTTGTTACAGAACGGTTGTTCCATAAGCCGAGCTTAAAATTTCCAAGATTTCCAAGCGCGTCGGTCTTGTGCGCAAATCCACCAATTTGGAAGACCACGTTCCAAGATGTTGTTTTCTACTTCGTCCTTCCATCTAATCCGTGGCCTTCCCAATCTACGGGAACCATCAGTAGGCTCGTTTTTATATGCCTTTTGAGCTGGGGCACTCTCATTCATCCGCACAACATGGTCTAGCCACCGTAGTTGCTACAGCTCAATACGACCAGCAGGATGTTAAAGAGATCACACGACAAACTGTCACCTTGCCGGAATCCTTGTTCGATATTGAAGGGCTCCGATAGGTCCTTTCCTACTTTAAGTGGTGACCTCGTGCCACTTAAAGTTACCCTGCATAGCCGTATTAATTTTGCAGGAATGCCGAACATGGCTTTAAACACCTATCGAATGCGGCTTTATAGTCGAAAAATAGGTGGACAAATGGATAGCACTTAATATGCGGTGGAAGGAGACTTATTATTCTATAGTTGGCACATATCGTCTTGTCTCCTTTTTTGTGCACGGGACACAGGATACTGTGGTTCCAATCATTGGGCATGCAATCATCTAACCAAATTTTACTAATCAGCTGGTGCATGCTCCTGACCAGCATCTGGCCACCAGCCTTGAATAGTTCGGCTAGTAACCCATCGGCTTCTGCTGCTTTGTTGTTCTTGAGCCGATTAATTGCTTTTATGACCTCATCTTGGCTAGGTGGTATACACTCTATACCACCATCTCTTATTGGTTCTGGGGTATCTTCTTCAACGCCACCAATTGATACTAGAAGCTTTTCAAAATGCTCCTTACAAATCATAAACACGCTGTCCGTATCTGTCACCAGGTTTCCTTCTTCATCTCTACAGGAAGATGTGCCTGCACCAAAGCCTTCGGTTTGGTGTTTTACTCGTTGGTCAAATTTCCGGACTTCATTCTGATTAATGTACATCTCGAATTGCTCACGCTCACGTTTTTCTTGTTCTTTCTTCTTTTTTCTGCAAACACGTTTCTCCTCTCTCCTTTTCTCCCTATAATTCTCCATCACGTTACGTTGCTTTTACTGCAGTTTGTAGGGAGTGGACAATTATTTGCCATTGTCCTTCTATACTATTATCGGGACAAGAAGTGCTTTCTTCAAGCAAATGGGTAAGTTTAGCGGAGTAGGTCTCTGCTACCTGTTGTGTTTGCAGCTTTTCGACGTCGAGTTTCCGTGTGTGTTAGATCGCACCTTTGCTGCTACATTAAGACGGGCGCGTACCTTGGCTGCCACAAGGTAATGGTCCGAAACGATATTCGCTCCTCGGATCGATCGGACGTCTAAAACACTGGATGAATGCCTTCCGTCTATCACAACATGATCAATTTGATTTCTCGTTGCTTGATCAGGAGAGATCCAGGTGGTCTTGTGTATATCGAGATGCTTGAATCTGGTGCTGCTAAGTACCATATTTTTTGCTGCCGCGAAGTCAATCAACCTCATGCCGTTGTCGGATGTTTCTTCATGAAGGCTGAATTTTCCAATGGTGGGGCCAAAGATAGTTTCCCTTCCAATTTTTGCATTAAAATCTCCTAGCAGAATTTTAATGTCATGGCCAGGGCAACGGTCATATGCTGTTTCTAGGCGCTCGAAAAATATGTCTTTGGTCTGTTGATCTTTATCTTCGGTCGAAGCATGGGTGCAAATGAGACTGATGTAGAAGAACTTCGCTTTTATACGGATTATAGCAATTCGCTAACATACTGGAGTGAATCTGGAGACAAGGTCTTTTATTCTCCTGTTAACCATAAATCCGCCGCCAAATTCATGTCTCGTTTCATGGCAGCTATAGTACAGGGCGTAATCGTCTGATTTACTTACGCCAGTCCCTTTCCATCGCATTTCCAGTAAGGCAATAATATCGGTTTTGTACTTTTTGAGTACATCCGCCAAAGCGAACATTGTTCTGTACAACCTGTTCCAAGGCCTTTATACGTTTGCGGGGGTCGTAATATCCTTAGCTTTTTCATTGTTGTTTGGGGTTTCCGAGAGTGGGCAACTAACCCGATGCCTCAACAAATGTTTTTATAGTTCTTATGGGTGGACTCGCGTCACATATTAGCTCACTCTTTCATCGGGTGATGATATTAGCTCCCCAGGTGGCACCGCGGGAAGGTCAGTGTCCACAATTGAGATGAAAGAGGGACCAAGATAAGCCTGGACTTCGCCATGTTAAAGCCAATCAGAGCCGTTGCGTGGTATCTATCATCCCCTACGCCACCCGAGCAAAGTTATGTATGTTTGTAAATATGAACTAGCATCCGTTGAATATAACATTTGATATGCTGCAGTACAGTGCGCTGTATATGAAACAGATTCCTCGGTGAACCATTTACATAAATTCAGACGAAAAAAAAAATATGGAGATATATCTAAATCTAAAACGATTTTTGCAACTTTAATACACATCACTTTAAAATCACTTCTTCCAAATTTCATGTAAATCGAACAAACATATACTCTTCGGTGCACCATTTACATAAAATCGTTCAAAAATATATTTGGAATTTATCTAAATCTGAACCTATTTCCACAAATCTTTGCAGGCGGCTGTTAAAATTAATCGAAATCACGTTTAGATAAAGATGAAGAGCACACAAATGTTTTGTTTTTATTGTGTTAATTATAAATTCTATTAAATAGTCGAGGCCTTTATATAGGTACACTTTCATTGTAAATTGTCTGGTAGTAGGATATTTATGCACTTAGAAATTAAATACCATATTACAGCATACAGAATGAATGGTGTGTGTGTGAAAAAGTTTGCCATGACACCTTTCGGTGACGGGATTACAAATTTCGGCCCGGACGAAATTAACGAAATTTTTAGTTTTTGAGGCATTAACGGCATTTTTCCACCGAAGTAAAATTGAGACGCAGCACACCATTATTGTTGTGTAGCTGAATTATTCAAATTGTAGATTTCACATAAGACCTCAGAATACGATTTAAGTTCGATCAATAAAAGGTTTTGCAAACCCTTTGTTAGATTACAGGGCTATCAAGAGTTTTTGTAAAATGAATGTTATGGTCCGTTTTTGCATTTTAAATAGCGTCCAAATTTTCTGAATATGATAAACCCTTACTACGGGAAGATATATTTATTATCGTAACATCAAATGTTAGCGAATATAAGTTATATACTTAGGACCTTATATCGACTTAAATTCTCTACGGAATTAGACATGTTTACGGATTAATGAAAATATTTTCGACTACGAATGTTATATTCAACACTATTTAACCATAAAACAACATTCTGAGGCTTTCATTCGAATTGAAGTTGGTCGCCACAACCTCATCTTCGCTGGCATTACCTTTTTAGCGACATTTGTTTGCAAACAAAAGCCCAAAAAATTATCCACAGAAACATCTGTGACTCCTACACGGCGTCTGGTTGCATATGAATTGTTAGTTGTTGCATAAATAAATTGTGGTAGTGGTGGTGATGGTTGGCCGTTGCATTGGCGGTGGTGCCAAAAGTCTATAGATAACCTTAACAGACAGACACACCGATGAACAAAAACGGACCCACATGCAAATAGCTGTACGGAAAGTCGGTGTTCCAATACATTTATGCAATAATTCTATACGCCAAGTACATGGCGTTTGTTAAACAATTTGCAGCGCTAAGTATAAGAGAACACGACAGAAGCAACAAACAGAAATCTCCAAATTCAATGATCTTGAGAATAAAAAAGAAAAAAAAATCAAAAGTTTCAAAGAAAGTAGAAATAAGCTTTTGTGTCTTATTATAAACTTGGTTGGTATGATAATTTTAAATCATTTTTTAAGCAAATTAGTAAATAATTTGTTTAAACCCTCAAACACGCTAAAATGTACCAATACTATTAAATGAACATGAACCGATAATGACCATCTCTGAAATTGACCCAACCAAAGACAAAAAACATACATTTGCATACATAACCGAGGCGAAGAATTTTATATTGATCAAAAATGTGTACACTATATACGTAAGTGTCGCCGTTTCCCATATAAAATAATCAGTATAGTTAAGGTTCGCCTAGGACCAATATTTTAAGGAGTAAGAATACAAATACCTAAATTCAAATGGGACTTTAATATGGCGGCTATGCCATCTTAAATTACTGCCACAAAAATATGAAATATAAAATTACAGACAATCGGATTGCAAAATTATGTATGGGCTATGCAGAAACGTGGACTTAGATTCAAAGAGTTCTTTGAAGAAGTTGTAGACCCACCATGGTCCCGAAATGCTACATTACAGCCGTTCCGCAACTCTCTAAAATAAAGACACTTCGCTGCACTTAGTGCCAACATGGCAAATTTTGTAATATGTATAGTTTTTTGAACGAGATTTCAAAAATGAAATTCTTAAATCTGGGCTATATATGGATGTTATACCAAAACGTGGGTCGATATATTCCCTTTTCAAGACCAAACATTTCCATTGAAATGTCCTATGGCACTAGGTTCTGAAACTCCTTCTTTTTATGCCCTCCACCATAATTCCGTTTGATACACCTCGAAATATTCACCGATTTATCAGCATATAATTCGATGTCAATTTACATGTTATAATCACGAAATATTTAAGATACAGCTATGAAATTTTGTACTACATTGCTAGTACTATTAGGATTTTTGGAATTGTAATATTTGTATATTGGTCCAAGTTTTGGTGTAGCCCCCATATATCGGTACCCCCAATATTTGGTATTGTGGACACGTTTTTCAACGGAAATTGGCTGTAATTATACCCTACACAACTATGTTGTCAGGGTATTATAGCTACATTTGTACAAACCGAGTTTGTAACGCCGCATACAACAATACCTCTTCCTTAACATCTTATTATTATCACTCGTAATTATCTAAACATTTCTCTTCGATCTTTAATTCCTGTCTTTTAATAAAACGTTCTCTCGCTGTCCATTTTAATTTGTAATCATTCTCTCACTCCCACAGTTATGGACTCACTCCCATGAAATTTTGCATGTTATTTGCTTTCCTCTCAATGAGATTAATAATTACATTATCTAATTTTAATATAATGAGATGTATTTTGTTTTAAGAGTTCAATCATCAATCAAGATTAGTTGAGTTAGTATCATTTATATTCATCCGTAACATTGAAAATTTGTGTATAATTTTAAAAAATAAAAAAATGAATTAAAAAAATATCTTTTGAAATAAGTGTTTTATTTTATAATAAATAATTAAATGTTTTACAAAAAATCTAAAACATAACTCCGAAGAATTTTATATTGTGAAAAATGTGTACAAAATTTACGTATTCTATAGCGTATATATTTACCCCTATAAAATAATCAGTATAGTTGAAGGTTATATCCAATATTTTAGTGGTTGACCTTTAAATTAATACCAATTGTATTGTTGTATGTGCTCGGATGTGGGAGTTACACCTAAATATTTACAGGTAAAATCTACGTATCCGTGTATTATTTAGTAACCCATTATCACTCTAGAGCGCGGAACTATAGCGCTGATTGCTTTGAAATGTTCCATAAGGTTCTAAGTATGGTCAAGGACAACGCCTATAATTTGCGGTGATTATCAAATAATAATTTTGGAATGAATTAGACCGAAAACTTAATTTTTTGTGTTATTTTCGAGTCGATATATAGACCACAAATGAAAACCGAACATAACAACACAACCCACGGTATCTGGGAATCTGGACAATAGCTGTACTGAATACTCGTAATATTCGGAAAATATGTCAGTGTGAGGATATAATTCGATGTGCTGTTTACCTCTAACCGGCAAGAGGATGCCAATATCACGAAATATCGCCCAAGCTCGGAATAAACATCCGCAGAAAATTTGAGTTCCGTGGTAGTTGTGTAGGGTATCCCCCATATATCGGCCCCCAATATTGTACTGCTCCGCTCACTGGTTTTTTATTTAGGGTTATCATTGTATTGTACATGAGCGCACGAAAAATTATTAATGTTGACCTATGTTTCAGGTGGCCCTTACACGACAGAACCCCCCAATATTCGGTATTTAGGGCATTCTGGACACATTTTCAACCAAATTGGCTGTAGTATGTTATTTTGGGTTCTTATGGTACAGCACATCTCCATACTCTCCATATTAAATATTATTAATATTGACCCAAGTTTCAGGGTAGTTTGAGGATTTTTGACACGTTTTTTTAACCGTTTTTAATATCTTAATGTAGAACATATGTCCGTACCAGAAATTATTAATATTGACCAAAATTTCAGCGGAGCCCCCACGTTTTGGACACGTTTTTCAACCGAATTGGGTTCTCATTGTATATCACATCCTTGTACTAAAAAATATTAATATTGTACCAAGTTTGAGTGTAGCTCCCATATGACGGTACCCCGAAATCTCCGCACTAAAAATATGAATATTGATCGAAGTCGGTATTTTAAGAATTTTTCGAATATTTTTTAACCGAATTTGCTGTAATTTGTATTCTCAATGGCTCTTAAATTTCACAACCCAATCAACGTTGATTCCCACAAAGCGCTAGCCCCCTATTAGGTAATCATCTTTGTCTCACCACTTTTTCGGTATACCGAATATACTGGTATACCGTTATGATATATATCATAACATGAGTTTTCCACTATTTCGAGGTGTGGAAACGAATTTAATGTACACATCAAAAACATGTCTGGTGTTGCTTCAGTTTTTGTTATAGTCTCTACATAATGCGAGATTGTTAAAGTACAGATTTATCCATTTCGTGGTTTCAAAAGTATTGACTTCGGAATGTTCCAATCCAATTGATTGTAATTTAGTATCACTGATTCTTAGTTCCCCTAAAGATCGAAATCCTAGTATAGACCCACTTTCTGGCATAGTCCCTACAAATGGAGCTTATATGGGCCATTGGGAGATTATTACGACTCCAGAAGGACAAATTCGTCATATGTCAACTTTCTGAATTGTGGCGTAATACATTTAAGTACCTAAATACAGTATTTATACCCTTCGTCACACTGTAGTACAGGGTATTATGTATTTGTGTATATGCTTGTAACAGGCTAAAGGAAACGAGATGAGAATATGCATAGAATCACTTTCTGAGTTGATTTCCGTCGATGTATTTCTGCACCAAACTTCCCAGGTGGGTCCGATTGGCAAAAAAAATTTGCACAACGTACTAAAGATACTATAACATAACGTGGGGCAAGATTTGTTGAAATCGGTTCTGATTTAGATATAGCTTTTATGTATAGTTTCGTCCGAATTTAAGTAAAAGGTGCACAAAAGACCCAAAGTTAGGCCGTTTACTACAAAATTTTGCACAACGTACTGAAATTAATATTGCTTAACGTTTACCAGGTTTTGGTTCCGATTTAGATATATTTTCCACATATAGTTTCGTCTGATTTGAAGTAAATGGTACACCAAAGATTCATAATTAGGCCGGTTCAAATTTGAATAGAGCTAACATATATTTTTTCTCCAGATTTTAAGTAAATGGTACACTAAATATAAACATGAGGAGGTTTATCAGATATTTATCCAAATAATCAGCGGGTGTCCGATTGATATTTGCTTTTAATTGGTTAACATAATTTTGTCCCATTTTAAGAAGCAACTCTATATCTGAAAAAATGAAAAAATAGTGTAGGTTGCAGAATGACATGTTTATGGATCCAATTTTATTTTACTGGTGCGTCAAAAATGCGACATATGTTAGGATTCATCTGTTGATTATACCCAAAGTGGTGAAAGCTATCATATAGTCGACCTCGTCCACTTTGCTACTTTCCTTACTGGTTTATATTAAAATAATTATATGATTTGTTCCGCGTTTTGGGGTTGGTTCTGAGACTCCGTTGTAATCATTTCATCTGCGTAGGATATCGAGATAAAAAACTAGAACGTAAGGTTCGATAATGAACTATATATGAACTATAACTATAGCCCCTGTGTGGGAGGTACCAGAAGGAGTGGACAGATCTGAGGGTGTAATTATCTATTAAAAAATTCTGAAATTTGTATTAGAATAACTTCGGGTAATGTGGACTATGCGTTTAATGTGGACCACCCCCATAACTAAGAAAATGCTTGAAATTTGTCATTGCCGCCTTGTAAGTGTTTTCCTAATAGTGAAACCAATTGAATAAATAATTGCAATGTTGAAAATGAAGTTAAGCTCTGATTGTAGGAGTGTGACTTGAACATTTTTAGCACAATAGTTTAAAGTTTTTTCAAAATAGTCAAACACTTTGTTTTTCTCGAATATAAAGAATTTATCTGGTTTTCTTATTTTCTTTAACAAAAATATACGTTTAGCTGTAATTACAATCGGTGATTTTTAATTTTATTCATTTTTGATCCTGTACTTATTTTTAAATAAAAATATTCAATGTCGGGTAATGTGGACCACTATAAAAAAGTGGGAATTTTTCATGAGGACAAATTAGAAACATGGGCGCATTTAATATTCGAGGAGGTATTCTATCCTCTGAAAACTCGATATGCGAAATTACAGCTGCTTCGGTTGGATAATCAAGCAAGGACCTTCAAAATACCTCAAATGGGGCGGTGCCCTTAAATGGGGGCTATTCCAAAATATGAACTCATATATTTTTGCATTCATTGCTACCCAAGAGTCCAACAAATTGAAATTTATCACAACCAATCCACAACCTACCTTTAACTTACTGATCCACATTACCCACACATACTGGTCCACATTACCCGCCATGGTTGACCTGGAACCACTTGTTTATTGTATGTTCGTAGAGAAAATATCGAATTTTGATTTTTATATATTTGAAAACCAAATTCGTATATTAAATAATGTTTTGAAAAAAATACACTATTTCTGGGATGGTTCCTGATATAACGTAGGATCAAACGGCGATTTGTCATTATTAATAATGTATATCATTTGCCTTCATAAAGCTGGAGGTACAATTAGATACCACTTATATAAAAATTACTAAAATCTGCTACCACCCACCTCGTATGGAACATATTTTCAAGCCATCCAATCTTATTTCTAAACAAAACAGTTCAGTGTCTTTACCATAAGGGCTGCTGGCTGACTGGCCTGTAGTGGGATGATATAGGTTGTTTCCTTTTTATTTTCGGTATGAATGGAGGAGCATGGATTCCATTTGGTTGGTTCGATTTAGCAGTTGGCATCGATAAGCGTCAGCAAAATCGAGTTAATGGTAACAAATGAATGTTAAACTGAACACACTTAAGTTTCCTCTTTGCAAATTCGTTTAGATGTTTACTGCAGTTCTTATTGTTGCTGTTGTTGCTATTTGTTTGTTCTTTCGGTGGTATATAAAGATATCGAAAATGACGACACAATGCCGCTGTACAATTTTGGCATATTGGAAAAAGCCTGCGAACTCGCGTGAATGTGCCTAAGTACAAACCAAACCAACAACAACAAACAAAGCCAAGCTCTTATGTTTCCACAATGGCGCTGGGCTGTGTTTGTTTCCCATTGCACACGGTTATCCAAATTGAAACGAGAAAAATTCAAAACTAAAAAAAGACGAAAAACGGAACGGAATCATACAAGTCTATTGTTTTTCCACCTAAACCAGCAGAGTTCAGTGTGTGGCGTTTGCTATTCGAAGTTTTTCTTCAGTCGTTCCAATGGGTTTTTTTTGGTGGCGGCGGTTGGCGTATATTGAATATCTCAACAAACTGATAACAACGATTTCATGCCGAGGAAGTAAGGATGCCTGGACAGACATATAGACCGAAAAACAACCAACCATCCAGAAGGCCAACAAAGGCTGCCAGCCATTGTCTGGCTGCGGAAAACAGTCAGTCGTATTTGTTAGGACTATTAGTTAATAGATATTGTGTCTTTGTCGACAGTTGGTGTGTCTATATTTGGTTATAATTCATAATTCATTGTTTTCCCATTTTGAATGTCTTTATTTGGCTCAACAGTTTATGGGATTATTAAATGGTACGTTGGTTTAGCGCTTCAATTATAATGATGCCATTCTAAGGCTTATTTAGTATGAAAGCGATGACAACTATTTGAAAGACATAAGTATGCTTCTTAGAAAGGTATAAAACATGTAGTTGTAGGGAAGTAAGGTGTTCTATATGAAATTGTTATCATTAGACGATTACAATGTTAGTAAACTAGAAAACATCGCTCTAATTATTTCAGCTCCCCAGACTTTCAGACGACTACATTCATATTGTAAAACAGGATGGGTTGAGCGGCATAATTGCGTTTAGATATTTATCGAATTTATAAAATAGATAATAGAATCGTTGAAAGAAATAGGGGATAACGTTAAAATTTATTATTTTTTTTCAAGTGATTATTTATACTCTTTCAAGTCGAGCTTGATGATCTAAGTTTTGCAATGAAAAGGAAAGCCAGGAGAACAACCTACGTACCCACCATTATGCGACGCGTTTAGCCGTTGGTTAAGCGGCTCATCGGGCATATTGGGCTATGTAGCTTTACAAAGGTCGTACGTTGATAACTTGTATTTATTCCGCCCTGATGCGAAACTTATGCGAATTAAATTCAAATTTGTCAAAGTTCGACATTTGTCTTCTTTTTTTCTAATAAATAAGTAGTGGATGTAAGATCAAAACATTATTATTATTATTACATACAGCTGTAGTGTTAATCATATCTGCTTTCAAAATTAATATTTACATATGAAATCATACTTATGTACCACTCTGATGAAAATGATACAGTAGATTTTCATCACAGAATTGTAAAAATTGATTTTATATTAGGTGTAGCAGTAACATCTCGCTTAATTGACTATCAATCAGAACATTGTCAAATATACATTTAGTAGTTGGTAAGTTAAATGCTATACGACACAATAGTAACGAGGAGTTCCACAAAATATACATTGAGACAAATAATGATTGCAGACATATTGGTGCACCATTTACCTAAAATCGGACGAAACTATATATGGGAGCTTTAAATAAATCTGAACCAATTTTTACGAAACTTAGCACACGTCATTCTAGACTAAATTCAATACGCTATGCCAAAATTCGTGCAAATCAAATGATTTTCAGGTACGTTGGTGCACCATTTACCTAAAATCGGGCGAAACTATAAATGGGAGCTATAACTAAATCTGAACCGATTTTCACGAAACTTAGCACACATCATTCATTCTAGACTTAAGTCAGTAGGCTATACCAAATTTCGCGCAAATCGAAAGATATATAGGGACTTTGGTACCCAATTTACAATAAATCGGACGAAACTATATATGGGAGCTATATCTAAATCTGAGCCGATTTTCACGAATATAGCTCCCATTCATTCTAGACTGAATTCAATACGCTATGCCAAAATTCGCGCAAATCAAATGATTTTTAGCGACTTTGTTGCACCATTTACCTAAAATCGGGCGAAACTATATATGGAAGCTATATCTAAATCTTAACCGATTTTCTCCAATTTCAATAGGGTTCGTCCTTGGGCCAAATAAGTGACATGTGCCAAATTTTATCCAAATTCGACCAGTACTTTGTTCACAAAAATACATGAAAGGACGGACAGACGGACATGCATAAATCGACTCAGAAAGTGATTCTATGAATATTCTTTAAAGGAACCATGGGTCTTTCTCGATTATTTTTACCTGTTACAAACATGTGCACAAAGACATAATACCCTGTACCACAGTGTGGTGAAGGGTATAAAAATCGGTTCAGATTTAGATATAGCTCCCATATATAGTTTCGTCCGATTTTATGTAAATGGAGCATAAAAGAGCCAAATCTAGGCCGATTCAAACGACATTTTGCACAGCGTACTAAATAAGGTCCATTTTCGTCCGTTTTTATGTAAATGGAGCACCACACTGGCAGTATTTGTCCGATTGAGACAACATTTTGCACAGCTTACTGAATACGGTCCCGATTGATGTATGCGAAGTTTTGTTGGAATCGGTTTAGATTTAGATATAGCTCCCATATATAGTTTCGTACGATTTTATATAAATGGAGCAGCAAGAATAAAAAGTAGGCCGATTGACGATTTTCAAAGTTTGTCCGATTGAGACAAAACTTTGCATAGCGTGTTGAAGTTACTGCAGGTTGCCAACCATATTGAAATTGCTGTGGAAATCGGTTCACATATAGCATAAATATTTTAGTCCAATTTTAAAATTTTAAAAAATTTAAAAAATTTTTAAATGGAGCAACATACTGCCAATATTTGTCCGGTTGAGACAACATTTTGCACAGAGTATTGAATTAGGTCTGGATTGATGTATGCGAATTTTTGTTGGAATCGGTTCAGATTTAGATATATCTCCCATATATAGTTTCCTGTCATATATAGTCCGATTTTATGTAAGTGGAACACCGTATTGAATTGAAGACGTTTCAGGTTTAGATATAACTTCCATATATATTTTCATCCGATTTCATCAAAATGATGTACCAAATAACTAAAGTTTGTCCGATTAGGATGAATTATTGCACAGCGTACCAAATCGAACCTAGAATAACGTGTTTTGGATTTTGTGCCAAGATAAATTTTTGATAGCGCATTGTGTTGCAGCACACAAAATGGTGGATGCCATGGTCCATTTATAAACAGATCATATACATATTTTGCTCGATTTTCAAGTTTTCATCAATTTCAGATTGTATCTCTTGTATGTACCCAAAAGTGGTGAAGAGTATCATATAGTCGACCCCGTCCGACTTTTGTACTTTCCTTACTGGTTTTTTATTATACACTACATGGACGTACGAAATGAATTTTTTTCGCAGTAAATTTATGTTTGCAACAGCGAATTTTTTCATTTTGTACTACAACTTAACGTGTGTATATTAAAATAAAACATTGTTTATAACTAAATCATCTACTCATATTATATTTAAGGTAGGAACAATTTTACATTTTGAATTTCGCACTAGTGGAAATTTTGAACATGCTGTGGGGGAGGTGGTACCAGATGGAGTGTATCAATAGACCCTATCATCACACTAGATTTATTTTTGCAAATAAATTCCTCTTTGCAGATTGCAATTTCATTAATTCTCTACTTATTCGATTTTTAACACCTTATATAATAATTATAATATTTCGTGACACCATTAAGCGACAATGAAGGAAGTGTTTATGTTAATATGGACTTGTGGGTATTTCCCTTAACAAGTCACAGCCCAACAAAACGGATGGCTTTATCCAAACGGATCTAATAATTGATAATAATAATAATTATTATAATTAAAAAAGCATGTCATTTAATCACCTCTAAAGGCATGACACCAATCTATATCTCTACGTTCAACAAGGTCTAAAGAGTAGCACAAAAAATGGGTGAAAATGATATATATCCCCAACAGAATTGCATGCCAGTCGATACTTTATCTTAATACATGTCACAATTAATTTTATGCATAAGAATTTCATAACTCCTAAGGCAACGGCTTTCAAATAGTTGAGCGCACTCTATTTCGTTTCGATTCGTTATTTCAGAAGTGAATTTATGCATTTTTTTCTGTATTTACCAAGACTTGAATATGTATAGCAGTTTACGTTTTCTGCCACAGTGTAGAATTGTGGAAAAAACAGTCAACAACGACAACAACTCATTAAAAATGTCATATTTAATAAAGTGCAAACAAACGTCATGGCACCTACAAAGTCATAGTTTTTTTTGTTGTAGAGCCTCTGGCTGTATGCAGGTTTTTTGTTCGTGTTGTTGCTGCGGTGTTTGATTTCTAGCACAGTTTCACACTAGTTGCTTAAGGCATTTTGCACTTGCTACTTGTTGCTAGCAGTTTGGAAAACATTTATTTTGAAATATGAAAATAAATACAGAAAACAAATATACTTTGAGTGGTGAAGACGACGGTGGGATACTCTACACAATTGTTAGTCTGTCCGTCTGTTGATATTAAATTTTAAACAAAGTACAGGTCGTATTTAAAATCCGAATGCGATGAAATTTAGCGCAACTTACTTATTAATTGGATTAATTAATCAGTAAATTATTAATTTATTGGAAATTAATGATAAGACTTTTAAAATATCAAAAGCAGTAAGTCGGATGAGGTCGACATGTGATATCCCACCCAACTACAACAGGGCGCTAAAACATAGGTGTTGGAACCGCAACTGGATAAAAAATTGATTGATTATATCAGTACAGGTATTTGAGATATGACGATCCTGGACCCAAGGACCAAAATAGGCATACATTTTATAAAAGAATCTTTTTTCCAAGGACCAAAATAGGCGTGGATTTTAAAAGAATACTTTTTTAAAAGAATACTTTTTCCAAGGACCAAAATAGGCGTGGATTTTAAAAATAATTTTTTAAGCTGTTAAAATAGGCGTGGATTTTAAATGAATACTTTTTCCAAGGGCCAAAATAGGTGTGGATTTTAAAATAATACTTTTTCCAAGGACCAAAATAGGCGTGGATTTTTAAGGAATATTTTTCGAAGGACCAAAATAGGCGTGGATTTTTAAAGAATATTTTTTTCCAAGGACCAAAATAGACGTGGATTTAAAGGAATAATTTTTCCAAGGACCAAAATAGACGTGGATTTTAAAGAATCATTTTTCCAAGGACCAAAATAGGCGTGGATTTTGAAACGATATTTTTTCCAAAGTCCAAAATAGCAGTGGATTTTGAAAGAATATTTTTTTCCAAGAACCAAATAGGCGTAGATTTTTAAAGAATATATTTTCCAAGAACCAAAATAGACGTAGTTTTTTAAAGAATATTCTTTCCAAGAACCAAAATAGGGGTTGGAAATATTGAACTGATATGTACCACGAGTTCACCCATAATTGCTATAAAAAATTGGTTGAGGCGTCGGGTTAGTTGCCCACAATCGGAAATCCCCACCTTCTATAAAAACGAAAAAGAAAATAAAATGCCACAAATGTATGAGCGACCACGATCTACGAATCTGCACGTTGCACAGAAGAGGCGCAGTTTTCGCTTTCACTGCCATGAAATGAGACATTAATTTGGTTGCGGTTTTATGATTAACAGTATAATAAAATACATTCAAGTAGATTAATGAATTGCTATAATCCCAATAAACGCGAAGTTCATCTACATCAGTCTTATTTGCGCACATGCTCCGACGGAAGAAAAAGGTGAGCAGACCAAAGACATATTTAAAATTCTGCTAGGAGATTTTTGTGCAAAAATTGCAAAATTCAGCCTCCAAAGGAGAAACATCAGACAACGGCATGAGGTTGATTTACTTCGCGGCAGCAAGAAACATTGTAGTTAGCGGCACCAGATTCAAGTCTCTCGATATATACAAGGCCACCAGGATTTTTTCCGATCAAATAATGTGAAATCAAGTCGATTATGTTGTGATAGACGGAAGGCATTCATCCACTGCTTTAGAGCGTCGATCGATACGAGGAGCGAATATCGATTCGGACCATTACTTTGTGGCAGTTAATGTAGCAGCAAAGGTGTGATTTAATGTAACACGGAATCTCACGTCGAAAAACTACAAACAGATAGCAGAAGCCTAATCCGCTCAACTTACCCACCTTCTGACGAAAACTCTCCTTGTCCTGATAATAATATAGAAACACAATGGTAAAGAATTGCCCACTCCCTACAAACTGCAACAGAAAAAGCAACACTTGGGTACCAAAAACCACCATCAAATAACCCGTGGTACGATCAGGAGTGCCGTAATGTTACTGATATGAAAAACGCAGCATATAGGGTAACCCTGCAGACAACACGTAATGCGATGGAGAACTATCGGGAGAAAAGGAAAGAGGAGAAACTTATTTTCAGAAAAAAAGATGAAAGAATAAGAAAAACGTGAGCGTGTGCAAAGAGTCAGAATGAAGTCCGGAAGACTCGGACCAACTGTGGAACTTGAAAACTACAGCTTCGAGGTAGTGACGATTTTATATACCTCGGTACCTTCATAAATAAAACTAATTTCTTCAGTTTTGAAATTCGGAGAGGGATATTGCTGGCCAACAGATGCTACAATGGTCTAAGTAAGCAGTTTAGAAACAAGGCCACATCTCACCAGACCAAACTCTCACTACAAGACGCTGATACTACACGTGCTAGTGTATGGATCTGAAGCATGGGGTACTTGCGCAAGCCGACGGTGAATACCGCCGTCGAATGAACCATGACTTGTACTATGACATTGCAAGACGTATCGAACTGCAGCGACTACGGTGGCTAAAGCATGTTAGAGCATAGATGAGGATGCCCCAGCTAAAATAGGCATATAAGCGAGCCAATTGATGGTTCACGCAGACGGGGAAGGTGACGAATTTGATGGAAAGACGAAGGGAAGATAGCATGATGGAAGACACATGATCTTTCAAATTCGAAATGCTGCGTACTAGTCCGACTCGCCTTAGGGTCTGCTCATGGAACAATTTTTTTTGTCTATAGATAGCTATGTTAGTAAGTAGAATTAAGCGTGGATTTTAGGAGGATATTTTTTCGAAGCTAGATTTTTCCAAGGACCAACAAGGAGCGGATTTTAAAAATTAGTTTTCACTAGACCCTCATCAGATAGACGTACATAGACTTTTGTGTGCAAAAGCGCATTTTGAGGTTTTTATTAAGTCGGGAAGACAACACATGATCGACCACTTCCGACTGTACAAGTTTTTATTCACAATTCACAATCCTTTATTTTCATTCCGATCAGTAACTATTTAACATTTTACAAATTCTCAAACAAATATTTCGAATTCATAAAATATTTATACTCTTCACCACACTGTGGTACAGGCAAAAGGATATGCATATGTTTGTAACAGGCAAAAGCAATCGAGATAGACCCATGGTTCCTTCTGAGAATATGCATAGAATCTCTTTCTGAGTCGATTTATGCATGTCCGTCCGACCGTCCGTCCGTCCGTCTGTTGATGTTAATTTGTAAACAAAGTACAGCTCTCATTTATAATCCGATTTGGATGAAATTTGGCACAGCTCACTTATTTGGCCCAAGGACGAACCCTATTGAAATTGGGAAAAATTGGTTCAGATTTAGATATAGCTCCCATATATATTTTCGTCTGATTTAAGGTAAATGGTGTACCAAAGTCCCTATATATCTTTCGATTTGCATGCAATTTGGTATAGCCTACTGAATTAGATCTAGAATGATGTGTGCCAAGTTTCGTGGAAATCGGTTCAGATTTAGATATAGCTCCCATATATAGTTTCGGCCGATTTTAGGTAAATGGTGCACCAAAGTCCCTTTGATTTGCACGAATTTTGGCATAGTGTATTGAATTAAGTCTAGAATGACGTGTGCTAAGTTTCTTGAAAATCGGTTCAGAAGATATAGCTGCCATATATAGTTTCGCCCGATTTTAGATAAATGGTGCACCAAAGTGCCCGCAAATCTTTTGATTGGCAAGACATTTGGCATAGCGTACTAAATTAAGTCTAGAATGATGTGTACCCCTCACATATATATTTTCGTCCGGTTTTAAGTAAATTGTGCACTAAAGATCCATAGCTAGGCCGATTGACACAACGTAATCGGTTCAGATATTGATAAATCGTAGCTTCCATATATAATTTCGACTTATTTATATTAATTGTACACCAAATAATCAATGGGTGTCTCATTGAAATTAAATTTTAAATAGTGCAGCGTCGATCTGCAACAATATTGGAAGCACTTGTCAGTTAGGTTTTTAAGATCTGGTTCGATGAATCAGGCCATAATATGATTTATTTTTAAGGTTTGTAAGTTTAAAAAAATAATCCTTTAAAATTTGACAGGCGTTGTATTGGTGTAGACAAGGTTAAGTGATTTTTAATTGTTGCAAATCGACGTCGAGAGCACTTTGTTGAAATAGGTTCAAATCTAAATTAGTTTCCATCAGATTCCACATTATACCTTACGAAATTCCTATTAAATATTCAAAAAATATAAATTTCTCAAACTTTTAATGTCTCATATATTCATAACCTGTTGCATCTTATACATCACTTTTTTCTGGTGTAGTAAAGACGGTCTCATCAAGAGGAAACCAAATAGATGAATTGTAGATACGGATCAATTATAGTACCTTCGGCACGTTTTAGTGTAGGGTATTTAACATAAATAATAAATTATATATAAAAAAGTGGTAGCAATAATAAGTAACCGACAACAAGTTGCTGCTTGCGTTCATTACCTGTTGCTGATACCTAGAAAGAACTGCTTATCTTGCAGCGAACATAACATTTGTTAAGCATTAACTAACGCCATCTGTCAACACGGGAAGCCGCTACAAGAAGGAAAAAAGCTCTGAAGAAGAAAAACAAAAAACTCACTATTCTTTCCAATGTTCATAAACGACGACCATAAGAGGAAGTTCTTCTTCTTCAGCCATAAAGTTTAGTTTGGATGCCTGTTTGGCTTCTGGATAACCATGCATTGCAATTATGGTGTGCGATTGAGTGAATATGTATGCCTATGTGTGTGTGTGTTTAGTTGCATGTTTAAGGAAAAACTGAAATTATTGAAACGCGGGTTTTCATCGGCTGCTGACGATGGTGGTGACATGGCATGCAGTGGACAGACAGACATATGGCATATTATGGGATTTTACTATTGCCGAGGTTGGCAAAGAGAGTGTGTGAGAGAGAGGGGGCCTCAGACGAGTGTGAGTTGTGCATGATTCCAAAAGTAAACAACTTCATAATTTAGAATAAAGTCAACCAGTTAACAACTCCAGCAACGGTTTGTTGTCGCTGTTAGAATTCCTTCTGTTTAGTTTTCAAACACGCAACAACTTCGGAGCTAAGCATTAAATTATAGAGCAAGTAGCCGGTTAATGTGGCAAACAAACCTGTTGATTTACAGTGGGTCAAAGTAGAGAATAGAGAAATGCCAGAGAGAGTTTGAAATTTGTCAGGGATTACCTAATAAGTAGATATTCAAAACAAATTTAAGAAAATTAATTCCAAGGTAATCATGGAGGTTGAATTTTCCACCACAAAACAGTTGAGAGTTATGTCGACTACTTACCTTATTGTATTTCCGATCCATTTAATTCCCTTTTTATCCAGCTAGTCACCATGAAACCACTGTCATCTGTCACTCGCTGTTGTCTATATTTGCCCATAGCTCGTTACCACTGTTTGCGGTTTGTTTGCTTGCATTTGGCATTTTTGGTGTCCTGTTTGTTTTCGTTTTCTTGTTGTTGTTGTTTTTCTTTTCGTAAACGTTTTAATGTAAAATAAGAAATATGAATTTTAATGTATGAAAATAAAACTACAGATAAATGCATTTATAATGGGTTTATCGTGCTAAAATCAACTTTATCACTTTTTCACAGATTCTTAGTTACGCCGGATACCAGTTACCAACTGTGTGTGGATGTGACACTGTTGCTGCTGCTGCTTGGCATGCTCTCGCCTAGCGATCCAATTCACTTGACTTTCAACGCCCAAATGTAAAAATTGGCTGACTGGTCGGTTAGCTAGCGGGTTGCTTTAGTGTTAAAGGCGTTTTAGCTGTATGGTGGCATATCCAGACTGAAATAAAATATTTATGTGATTCTAATATGCTGGGACAATATGTTGTAAGGGTTACCAAATACGTCAAGTGTTCGTTCTTCAATTCAAAAATTTTGGTATGAAAAAACGTCTGTATAGATGTGTAATAATATTGTAATTATGGTAAAAAAAGTTTTAACATATTGGACCTACATCGACCACTTTTCACTGAGGGGATTTTGTCGGAACTGAATTATTTAAATAGGATGTTGCCTCATCACCGTAAAATTATTGAAGTTCATGGACAATAGACGTGCTAATCCATGATTAAAGTTGTGGAAAATAAGCGGACAAAATGTGCACGGATATTTTCACTGTAAACGACACAATACATTATCGTACGTCAAACTGTACGAAGTATGTTTGTGCTAAACATGTCAGTTTAGTAAAATATCACCTTGGAATAATTGTCAATATAGATCCTCTTGTTTCACAATTTCGGGATTCTCAAAATTTTAGACAACTTTTTCGATCGAATTAGCTGTAATTAGGTATATGGGATTTTAATTTGGTGTCAAATGTTCCTGCCAAAACATACTAATATTGGTCGAATTTTTTGGGTAACCCTCATATAACGGTATTTTGGGGTCTTTGAACCAAGTTCGCTGTAATTAGTTTTTTACCCTCCGCCATAATATGGATGGTATATTAATTCTGCCATTTCGTTTGAAATTCGTCGAAATATTCATTTCCGACCCTATAAAGTATATAAATTCTTGATCAGGGCAAAATTCTAAGACAATCTAGCCATGTCCGTCCCTCTGTAATCAGGCTATCTTTCAAATGCATAGAGATAAATCACCACAATTTTGCGTTGATCCACTTTTGTCTGCAGCCAAGTCAAGTTTGAAGATGGGCTTTTTCGTTCAGGCATATCCCCCATATAAGGGTACCGCCCAATTTTCGATATTTTGGGGATCTTGAACGCGCTTTCCAACCGAATTCGCTGAAATTTGGTACAATGGGCTCTTATTGGGTACCAAATTTTTCCAATAATAATTATAACTATAGGTCCATATAGGTCCCGACAAAATACTCTAAATGGGGGGTACGGTTATATAGGGGCTACCAGAAATATTTATAATTTGTTGTGGAGACATTTGGTACCCAAAAGGAACCCAATGTACCAAATTTAAGCGAAATCCGTTGAAAAGCGTGCTCAAGAACCCCAAAAATTCAGAAAATTGGGGATGCCCTGTATGGGGGCTACAGGGCACCAAATGTCTCCACAACAGGGTACCAAATGTCTCCACAACAAATTATAAATATTTCTGGTAGCCCCTATATAACCGTACCCCCAATTTAGAGTATTTTGTCGGGTTCAATCGCGTTTTTAAAACGAATTCGCTGAAATTTGGTACAGTGGGTTCTTATTGGGTACCAAATATCGGGTAGCCCCCTAATATATTGTTACCCAATTCACTGATTCACAAATCATCTTACCAAAAATTATTAATATTCACACCCTTTTAGGGGTAGTTCCCATATACCCCCCTTCTTATATTAAAATAGTTAACTGATTAGTTCCGTATAGTATAGGGGATAGTGGTTACTCGAAATAGTAAGTTTTATACTACAAATTATGGAATTCTAAGACGATTTAGCCATCGGTTGTACTCATTCCGCTTTTTAAGGATATCATGATAAAAACTCGAACCTGACGATAATGAAATATATTGGCCAGCATTTAGGCATCTCCCCTATATAACTATACCTCCTGACGGATAGAAATGAGACACAAATCAAAAATATTAGGTTCGAAAGTGACATATGCCAGTCATTAATTAGGTATAGCCCTCATATAATTATAACCCCATATATTCGCTAATTCCTACACTATATAATCTAAGTTGCAGTAGTTTCAGGATTGTAGATTCTACCATGCATTATTAGTATTAGTACACGCTTTGGGGTTTTCATTAAAAATTGCTGAAATTTGTATTTCGTGTACGTAATTATTTACATTTACATACACCGGTTTGTAGAATTATCGGTATAGGTTCACTTTTTGGTATGTTACCTATATTTTTATTTCAAGTATCTGTCAGTATACCTATGGTGGTGGGTATTCAAATTTCGGCCCGGTCGAACATAACACTTTTTACTTGTTGTAACCTCCGTACCGAAAAAAATTATATTAAAATAGTTTATTCGTTTGTTTCCCATGTTAAGTAGTATGCCCATATATGCCATTTACCTTTGTACGGGGGAAATTGTTGGTTTATATTCTGTAATCTGAACCGATTTCAACAACACTCAATACCACATATAATTGCTTTCGTCGCAACCGAGCAATCTTAGGTTGTTTGTGCACTAAAATCGAAGGAAAATATATACGGGAGTTATATCTAAATATTAACCGATTCCATCCAAGCTTACCAAACGTAATTGAAGTCCCATCTCGGTACGTTATATGAAATTTTGAGCTAATCGGTCAAACTTTGGAACTTTGGTGCACCATTTACATAAAATCGAATGAGCTATATATGGGTTATATATCTTGGCACCTATTTGGCTATAAAAAATTCACTACGCCGTGCAAAATTTCGTGTTAAACAGGGAGGAGTTAAGCGCACCATTTACCTAAAATCGGACGATAATAAATACAGAAGCTATATCTACATCTGAACCGATTTCATCTAACTTGTCACGCGATATTCTAGACCTATTTTGATAACTTGTGCAAAGTTTTGTGTTAATCGCGCAAACTTTGGTGCACCATTTACTTAAATCGGACGAAAATATATGTGGGAGCTATATTTAAATTCTAACCGATATTAACAAAACTTTACACACGTCAATCTGTACATTATTCTAGAAAGCCTATCTTAACTTCGACCAATAGAAGCCTATAAACAAATTTCCGATCAATATATACCATGAAAACTAGTAATACAAATACAATATCTTGACAACATTGCATCGTTTATTCATCGCAACATGATCAAATGTTAAAAAGTTGCAGACATTTATGGCATTGAAATCTTTGTAGGTTATCCAAAGTTCTATACATTAACCTGGACATTGTTGTTGACGACATCGACGATAGGAAGAATTTTGTGTCTACTGGATTTTTCGTGGCTTTGCCTTCAATACACCTTTACGAATTTAAGAAGTCCTGAATCTATTGCAAACCAAAAAATAATTTGCATTGCAAAAATAAAGGCCAACATGAAATGGGGTACTCGGTATAGATATAACGAAAATATTATAGATAAAATGCTGCTGACGACAAGCACTACTCGTATGAATTTTCTTCTTTTTTTTGGTTTTAATAAAAATTATCATAAAAAATATCATTTTTTATGTTCGTGAAGAGAGAAATAGAAAAAAATAAAAATAATATTTTTGACTATGACATCGCAAACATGTGGTGGCTGGCAGCAGCAGCAGCAAATGTTGTCACAAGGCAAGTAGGAAGTGTTGGCTGGTAGTGATTTGCTTTTGTGGTGTTAAAACTTAATAGCTGCTGTTAAGATAAGGCTTAGATTTCTTTAGCCAACATCAGCGGTAGTTGCCCAAGTGTGGGCTTTTTTGGCTGCCAAGTTTATAGATAGGATCTTGAGCGGCCACTGGAGAGGCGGCAAATGTTATTGTTGTTTATGTTTTTTTCCTCCTTGATCGCTGTGGCAGTTTTTTCACTCTGGCGTTTCATATTTTTTTGGTTGAACAGCAAAGAAGATAGCCGGGGACCTTTTGGCTTTTTCAAAAGTTGGAATATTTGGTTGTTGCTTTCTGCAAATTGTGATGTTATCAGAATATGGCGTTTTAATAGCATATAAATACCTAATATTTTGACAGTTTTTACGAGGGTAATATGAGTGCATAAAATCAGCATTCGGGTTGAATATTTAACTCTTTATGGACTATAAGTTTTCATGACTTTATTAGGTATCACGAAAATATTTTCAAGTTACAATTTTAATAGCTGCATGATGCTATCTGTTGTGGCGAAAAATGATATAGATGAAGCTTGTTGGCAAAATTGGTTAAATGTTTTTTTTTTTCTTTTTTTTTTAATTTAACGAAACGTTTGATCACACATAACCTATTTCAACATAGATTTTATAAAGTCTTTTGTTATTTTTTAGAGAGTATATCATAACAAAATAATTGTGCAAGTTCAAATTTTTTTGTATTCTGATTACCTTTTTCTGAATGATTTAAATAGAGTTATTAAATTAATTATCCTTTTTTATGCAGGGCGTTTTTGTAATGTCCCAAATTATGAGAGTTAGAAGAATGATGTGACTTATATGTTTTTTCTTTCTTCTAGGCTTTTCTGATGGAAGTTGTGGTTAAGATTATCAAATTGGAAAATTCGTTATATCGGGCTATAATAAAATTGTTGTCAAGAAATGGACGAAATGAACGAACGACACGAGTTTTACTCGGTCAGGGACTGTCAACTAAACAAACAAAAGTTCATATGTTTTTCATAGGTCAAAGAAATCAATATAGACCCATAGTTCCTTTTGAGAAAAGGCATAGAATCACTTTCTAAGGTCGAATCCTATTGAACGTGTAGAAAATTTAGAAATAGTTCCCACATATAGATTCGTCGGATTTTACAATACCAACTACATCAAATTGTGTACCAAATATCCAAAGTATACCCGCTTGCGATGAAACTTTCCACAGGGTTAATTTCATATATATTTCACCCAGCGCAACTCTTGCATATATTCGAAGTGGTGTAGTAGTCGGCCCCGTCCGACTTTTGTCTTTATACCCTTCACCACACTGTGGTACAGGGTATTATGTCTTTGTGCATATGTTTGTAACATGCAAAAATAATCGAGATAGACCCATGGTTCCTTTTGAGAATATGCATAGAATCACTTTCTGAGTCGATTAATGCATGTCCGTCCGTCTGTCCGGCCATGTATTTTTGTTAACAAAGTACAGGTCGCATTTATGATCCGATTTGATGAAATTTGGCACAGGTCACTCAACTGGCCCAAGGACGAGCCCTATTGAAATTGGGAAAAATCGGTTCAGATTTAGATATTGGTCCCATATATATTTTCGTCCGATTTAAGGTAAATGGTGTACCAAAGTCCCTGTATATCTTTAGATTTGCACGAAATTTGGCATAGCGTACTTAATTAAGTCTAGAATAGTGCACGTTAAGTTTCGTGAAAATCAGTTTGGATTTACATATAGCTCCTATATAAATTTTCGTCCGATTTAATGTAAATCGTGTACCAAAGTCCCTATACATATTTTGATTTGCACAAAATTTGGCATAGTGTACTGAAATGAGTCTGGAGTGATGTGTGTAAAGTTTCCTGAAAGTTTGTTAAGATTTATATATAGCTCCTATATATTTGTTCTTCCGATTTTATGTAAATTTTGCACTAAAGACCCAAAGTTTGTCCGATTGCCACACAATTTTGTACAATAAACTGTAGTTAATATGCCGTTCTCATTAAAATCGGTTCAGATTTTGATATAGCTTCTACATACATATTTTCGTCCGATTTTACACAAAATTGTCACAAATTTTGCACAACGTACTAAATTTTTGAAATGTGGAGAGTTTTTAAATCGTTTCAGATTTGGATAGATCTTCTATATATATATATATATATATATATATATATATATATGTTTCCCAATTTTAGGTAATTTTGTCCGATTGTGAGAAGCAACCCTATATCTGAACAAATGAAAAATTTAGTTGAATATACCCAAAGTGGTGAAGGGTATGATATAGTCGGCCCCGCCCGACTTTATTACTTTCCATACTGGTGTATCGTAGATCCGGAGTTGAACACATCCCTGGTCCCGATATCTAATTTTGTTCTAAGGTTAGATGCTTTGATCATAGGCGGTCTAAATGATGGAAAAAACCTTATTCACGGCAATATTAATTCTGGTCTACAATAAAGAGCAACTGGTGATATTCTGCCGCAATTCATTGAGCATCCATTTTCTGAACTGAAACGTTAGAAATAACATATTTATGATACCATCGATCGTTCCATCCTTAATTGCGGAGTCATAGTCTGCACTTCCTTCCTTATCGACACACATTATAGATCCTTAACATTTAACATAATAATTCACTCCGAATTGCAATGATTAAGAGACATAGGATGTTGCTACGTTAAATCTGGCGAATATGCTACATATATGAGAGTTATATTTAAATCTAAATTGATTTTTACCAATTGCAATTTTGTTCGTTATTGGGCCAAATTTATTAACTATAGCATATTTCTTCACATTCGGATGAATAAATCGTCTCAGAAAGCAATTCTATGTATATCCTCAAAAGTAAGTGTTGGCATTTGTCCATTCCTTTTGGGGTTCTAATAGCGAACCTCAGAAAAATTTCAAGATGTTTCCTCAATTCATCCACCAAATACTAAGAAATTTAATACCAGTTGCGACTTGCATAGACTTTTATTGCTAATTGCTAACATCGTCTCTTTATATAAACCCTATAAACATATATCGAACCCGATACAAAAGTTCAAAATTTCGTTTATTCCATTTGTAACTCATCGAAATATTCATTTCCGACCCTATAAAGTATATGTATTCTTGATCAGGGTAAAATTTTAAGACGATCTAACGGCACCTCAGTATTTTGGGGGTCGTATTTTTCCTCCAAGTTGGCTGTAACTAAGTATTTTGAGTTCTTAATTAGTACCAAATCTCTCCACAAAAAATTATGAATACAGGTCCATTTTTTTTGGACGTAAGGTTTGATAATGAACTATAGCCCGCATTTAGTCCTAGCCCTAGCCCCTGTGTGGGTGGTACCAGAAGGAGTGGACTAAGTTTAGAAGAAATAATAAGATGACTGCAATCCATTTGGATGAAATCCAAATTTTCTGAAACCGATTTGGTCCAAAGAAACATGGGGTCTAGAACCAATATATCGATTAGGCACATTTTCACCGTGTAAAAGTGTATGCACCCTCATTAGACATAAAGCTGAGGGTATAATTATTCATTAAAATTTTCTGAAATTTGTATTATGGTTTACATTATGGTTTACATAACCGATATGTAGAAATGTCGGTATAGGTCCAGTTTTTGGTATGTTCCCTATATTTTCATTTCAATGACATGTCAGTATATCTATGGTGGAACTTAACGCTTTTTCTCTTGGTTTTTTTTTCTAAATTCATCACTGACCAAATAGTTGTATACTATCACCCACACCTTAAAATAGCGGCATCCAAACTCATAACAACCTCATATCTATCTTCTTCATTGATATAGATTTTACAATTGCACATCAAAATTTCCACCTTTCAAAAGTTAAATACACCAGCCGATCGATCTCACAGCCATCAAGTTTTAACAACCAAAACCACTTCCCGTAGCATTGTACACAGAATACAAGCACTCTCACACACACACACACTGTGAAAAGCACTGCCACTCAACATCACTGTTCGATTTCGATATAAAACAGCTATTGTCGAATCGAAGTCATATAATATTTTTTGATTTGACATTAAGATGGATACATGTGTCGAAAAATTGTGGCACATGATATCCATAAATATGTCACAATGTGAAAGTTTACAATGTGATATGCAAAAAGCAAACTTGAAAGCAACAATTCGACAACATTCGACGAGTAACAACAGAAATCAGTAGCTACCAGAAGTCTGTAGCTGGAGACAATGAATGGCAGAAGCTACTAGTGGCTGTGATGTTGCAGCGAACGTAAACGTATCAATGCCAAATGCAGTGAAAAGCAAAAAAAAAAACGAAGGAAAAAAATTATAAAAATCAGTTTTCTTGAAATTTTACTATTTATGTTGTGTCAAAAGATTGAAGATGACAACCAACAATGCCCGACACATAGCCATACGAGTATGTTGGCGTTATTTCGCGGCCAAAGATAATCCACCGCCGCAGCTTATGCTTATGGCCAGATAAAAAACAACCAACGGACCCTCAAAGACATCAAATGGTCAAAAGCGGCAATAACTTTAAAAGAAAGAAGTTTAGACCTGGTAAATGCACACGGGTCATATACGTTTTTTGTTGGGGCCTTTTAAAATAATACCAAATGTTAAGATAATATTTAGTATGTTACCGTTCTACAGAAATCTTCTAATTTCTACTACGAAAATGAATTTTCCTTTATGATATTTAGTAAATTTTTGTAGTACTGAACATACCAATTAATATCACATTCGGGATCCCATGAAAAATCATTTGCTGAATGAATAGTCACTCATTTGTGATCAAAAGAGTAACACCACGAAATACTGGTCATGGACCCACAGTATACCGATTGTCATATTCGACTAGCTGAATCAATTTAATTATGATTGTCCGTCCATCTATCAATTATAGTTTATAATTAAATTACAGGTCGCAGTTATGGACTAATCATCAGGATATGTTTCATGTAGGTAAAGTTAGATCAAAGACGACTGTCCAAATTATGATCCGATTATCAGGAAAGTTAGCATGATTATTATTATTCAACAGCGTTCATCGTCGTTTTCCAAAAAGTAAGACCCATAGAGCGCACCAACAAGTATAATCGCCTACCTCTTCAATTACTTAATGATTCTTAGAATCCCAAATACAACCATTTTGTTATAAAAGTGTCCCCAGTTGGATGAAAAGGCTCTAAATTGGCATTACGTTTTTCATATATCTTCGCATTATGGGTCATCATTATGGGTCAACGTTTTGAAAAAGCCCCTGATAACGGTAGGGCCTAATTTCTGGGTATTTTTAGGGTATTGTGGAGGCCGGCATAGTACGTATACAAAGACGAGCGAAAATATGACTTTTAAAATTTTTGGACTTTTGCCTTGGAATAAAAAGATGACTTTCGAAACGATTTTCAACTTGTACCGAATATCGCAAAATCGATTAAAAATCTGATTTTCTATATGTATTATTGTCAAGAGAGATAATAAAGTTCTGGAATGCGTAATTTTAGGGCAGTTTGGTAATAACCAGAGACACAAAACAATACATAATGTACCAAATTGAATACAGAATGTTATCTATTAAGTTTTGTTGAAGTCGATTAGCTCTCATATATTAGGTTGGGAAAAATAAATCCATTATTTTTATACCATTCCCAACACTGTAGTACAGAATATTATGTTTTTGTGCATATGTTTGTAACGGGCAAAAGGAAACGAGATGGACACATGGTTCCTTTTGAGAATATGCATAGAATCACTTTCTGACGCCATTTATGCATGTCCGTCTGTCTGTTGATGTTAAATTGTAAACAAAGTACAGGTCGCATTTATAATCGGATTTGGATGACATTTGTACAGCGGATTTATGAGGTTCAAGGATGAACCCTATTGAAATTGGTGAAAATCGGTTCAGATTTAGATATAGCTCTCATATATATTTTTCTCCGATTTAATGTAAATGGTGTACAAAAGTCTCTATATATCTCTTGATATCTCTTGAAAATTTGGCATAGCGCACTGAATAAAATCTAGAATAATGTGTGTTAAGTTTCCTGAAAATCGATTCAAATTTAGATACAGCTCTCATATATATTTACGTCCGATTTAAGGTAAATGGTTTACAAAAGTCCTTATATATCCCTTGATTTGCACGAAATTTGGCATAGTGTACTAAATTAGGTCTAGAATGATGTGTGTTAAGTTTTCTGAAAATCGATTCAGATTTAGATATAGCTCCCATATATATTTTCCTCGATTAAATGTAAATGGTGCACCAAAGTCAATATATATCTTTCGATTTGCACGAAATTTGGCATAGCGTAATGAATTAGGCCTTAGAAAATATATGTGGGAGATTTTCGCCCGATTTAATGTAAATGATGCACCAAACTCCTCATGTTTATCACATATTTATCCAAATAATCAACGGTTGTCCGATTGATATTTGCTTTAAATTTATTTACATAATTTTGTTTCAATGTAAGAAGCAACACTATATCTGACCAATTCAAAAGAATTTTTATTGTGTAAAGACATTTTTTTAAACTATTTTTTTAATATTTTTTACATTATTTACAATCATACAAAACATTGTTATTATTTGTTTTCGGTGGTAGGGCTCTCGAGTTTCCCCTTTTGAAAAATAAGAGGGTAAAATCGACTGAAAAATATAAAATTTATTTTTCCCGATTTGTGTGTTCGTTTATGTTTCTAGAGTAGCAAACGGTTGTTGATGTTGTTTTACAGATCTGGTCCCTGCAAGCAAAAACTATCGTGGAAGTTACGTCGAAGTAACGTCAAGGCGATAGAAAGTCGCGGGAGATAGTCGCATTCTTATCGCGGAAGTCACCTCCTTCGGGAAGAAATGAACCACGTCCGCGTCACTTCCAAGAAGTAACTTCTGCGTAACGTCTAGAAGTAACTTCCGCGATACTACGCATATGACACGCAGAAGTTACTTCTTGGAAGTGACGCGGACGTGGTTCATTTCTTCCCGAAGGAGGTGACTTCCGCGATAAGAATACGACTATCTTCCGCGACTGTTTCTATCGCCTTGACGTTACTTCGTCACTTCTAGTAGGCATAATATTTTCAATATTACATTATTTATTCACTGAAACAACTTATTGATTGCATAAATTAACAATTTTCCAATTTTTTTTTTTTTAATTTTTTACACACAACATTATAAAATACAAACTTTTAACAATCACAATATAAATAAAACTTTCTGTTTTTTTTTTGTATTTTCTTTACACTTTTTTAATTATTTAAATATCACACTATTGATACATACAGATCACTTTGAAAAATTAACATTAACTGAGTTGATTTATATGTTTTCTCCTCTAACTGCTTTTACAAGGAGATGAGAGACAATTTTGAAAGAGAGCAAATTGTTTTTGTAGCATTTGATCAATCTTCTTTTGTCTTCCTAGGCGTCACTCAGAAGTAACTCAAAGGCGATATAAAGTAGAGAAGAACAGTTTTGTTATTGTAATTACACAAACTATCGCCTTTTATCCGAAAAGAAGTGACTCGGAAGTGACTTATTGGGCGAGGGAGTGAGAAACTCACTTCCAATTGCTTGCAGGGGTTATATAAGAAATGTACTTTATACAATAATAAAAGTAGTTTGATTATTTAATATTTCACAAAAGGTCAAAATGACCGCTTTTAGGCAATATAGGTATAGCACATGTGAATACGGGGAATGAAAGAGGGGAGGAAGCAGCTGCTATGATTAATAAACGTAGTTCTATTTGGTAGAAAGTCACCAAATTTTAAAAAGCTGGGTCATAATATACACAATTGTTTTTGTACTTGAAATTGAAAAACGGTCAAATTGACTGTCTTCGAAATCTAGTTTTAAAAGTGCGACGTCTGTAAGGATTCATCTGTTGAATATACCCAAAGTGATGAAGGGTATCATATAGTCGTCCCCGTCCGACTTTCCTTACAGTTTTTGTTATACCCTCCACCATAGTATGGAGGGTGTATTAATTTTGTCATTCCGTTTGTAACTCATCGAAATTTTCATTTCCGACCCTATAAAGTATATATATTCTTGATCAGGGTAAAATTCTAAGACGATCTACCCATGTCCGTCCGTCTGTTGTAATCACGCTATCTTCTTATCTATATAATCACGCTATCTTATATGGCATAGCTTCCATATAACGGTACCCCCCTATTTTCGGGTTTTTGGAGTTCTTGAGCGCGTTTTTCATCCGACTGCGTTGGTATACTGGGTTTCTATTGGGTACTATATGTCTCCACAAAAAATTATAAACATGGGTCCACTTTTTCTGGTAGCCCCCATATAACGTTACCTCTTAATATTCACTATTTTGGTGGTTTTGATCGCATTTTTCCACCGAATTGGATGTAATTTAGTATTTTGAGTTCTTAATAGGTACCAAATCTCTCCACAAAAAAAATATGAATACAGGTCAATTTTTTTGGATATCCCCCATATAAGGGTACCCCAATTTTTCGGTATTTTGGGGTTCTTGAGCGCGTTTTTCTACCGAATGCGTTGCAATTTCGTATTTTGTAGTCGTATATAGTAACAAATCTCCCCACCAAATATTATTAGTATTCGCCCCACTTTTTGGGATAGTCCCGTAAAGGTACCTCCTAATTTTCACTATTTTGGGGGTTTTGATCGTATTTTTCCACCGAATATGCTGTAATTTAGTATTTTGAGTTGTTAATAGGTACCACATCTCTCCACAACAAAATATGAATATAGGTCCATTTTTTTTATAGCCCCATATACGGGTACCCCCCATTTTTCGGTATTTTGGGGGTTTTGAGCGCGTTTTTCTACCGAATGCGTTGCAATTTCGTATTTTGTAGTCGTATATAGTAACAAATCTCCCCACCAAATATTATTAGTATTCGCCCCACTTTTTGGGGTAGTCCCGTAAAGGTACCTCCTAATTTTCACTATTTTGGGGGTTTTGATCGTATTTTTCCACCGAATATGCTGTAATTTAGTATTTTGAGTTGTTAATAGGTACCACATCTCTCCACAACAAAATATGAATATAGGTCCATTTTTTTTATAGCCCCATATAAGGGTACCCCCCATTTTTCGGTATTTTGGGGGTTTTGAGCGCGTTTTTCTACCGAATGCGTTGCAATTTCGTATTTTGAGTCGTATATAGTAACAAATCTCCCCACCAAATATTATTAGTATTCGCCCCCCTTTTTGGGGTAGTCCCCATATAACCCCCTTTTTATACTCTCCACCGTAGTATGGATGGTATATAAATTTGGCTTTCCGTTTGTCTTGATCAGGGTAAAATTCTAAGACGATCTATCCATGTCCCTCGGCCTGTCCGTACGTCTGTTGTAATCACGATATCTTCTGAAGGAATTGAGATAGGGTGCTGAAATATTATTATATTATATATTATAATAGTTATCTAATTTGTTCCGCGTTTTGGGTTTGGTTCTAAGACTCAGTTGCAATCATTTCATTTCAACTGCTGAGGATCTTGAGATAAAAAACTAGGACGGAAAAAACTAGAACTATATATAAATTATAACCCGCATTTAGGCCGAGCCCCTCTGTGGGAAGTACCAGATGGAGTGGACCAATATAAATGAAAATATCGTCCTTCGAAATTTACACACAGTCTGTGTTCAGTGGCAAAAATTGCTATATCAATTATATTTATTAATATTTTTAACTTCCCTGCCTCTAAAACATATTACTATAAATTGCAACATCCATAGCATGGCATAATTATACAAAGTAGTCTCATGCAGGCATGTGTTTCCAATTTTTTCATAAATTTGCCTTTGACAGTATTCAGCTTTCAAAATGCTAAAAAGTCAAAATGTACGCAATTCTTGTGTCCAGTGGCAAAAATATTTGAATCAAATATATTAATTAATATTTTTAAGTTCTCTGCCTATAAAACCTAAAAATATTAATTCCAACATTCTTAGTTAAATCTTGAGAACTTTAGTAAAAATATTTTTTAAGTTGTTGAAAATTTGCCAATCGCCATGCATAACATTTTATGGAATTTATTTTTCATTTTATTTCAAACCGATATATGAATTCCATATTAAGAAGGGTTGCCATTATCAATTTCTCAAATGAGTCTACCTTGTATAGTTATGCCATGTCGACATGCATAAAAAGGCCTTACAAATTCTTTCTGATGACAACCATGGTCAGTCCATGCTGTAAGTAATGTGCAGACAATAGAGCGTCAAATAAAATGTGAATAAAGTGTCAGTTGAGTTTGCTACTGAAATGTTTGGGAGATTGTGAGACAAAAATATAATGTATCCAACCAAGCTGTCATACAAAGTCGCACTGATCTATTTGAGATGCTGATGATTTGGTTGGTATTTGTTGATGTGATCGTATTATATGGAAGCATATTATGTGTAACAATCATGTTTGGATATGTTTCAATATTAAATTAGTGAAATGATGTTGATGCTAGCACTTGGCATTAATACTCTTAATTGCTGCTTGGGAACATTTTAAATATTTGAGCCTTTTAACACTTCTCTGTATTTAACATGCCTTTCTTACATGGCGACAAGAATACAGGACACAAGTTAACACATAATAAAGTCGCCTATATTTCTTCCAGGATGTTATAGGCAAAGCCGAAGCTATGTAAGTACCAACCGGACTTATATTTATGTGGAACCCTGTTTGGGAATTATATGTTTTGTGTTTGTTAATATATTAATCTTGCTATGCGGATATATAAACATCAATTAACTTCACCTAACTGTGTTATAGGTATAGAACTAAAGGAATGAATGAACAGTTTTTCTTAGCTTTGTTCCCTAGTATATTTATCGGTACTTCGCATACAAATGAAATCTGATTAAATTGTGACTGCTGTGATGGGCTGCTGTTCGGCAGCCAATCGATTGTCACTGTTACGTATTGATAGTTACCTTCAACCTTACACGGATAAGAGACATGAACAGGAGTTGTACGATTCTGAATTTGATTTTCTTCTCTTCAAATGAGAATTTAGATTTGTTTTTTGCTTTCGTATGGATCCGCAGCAATTATGTTGACAATTGATTAAATTTGTTTGAAAGGTGTTAAAACAAGTATGCCGCCTTTGTTTTGATGTGTCAGCGACAGTTGCCAAAAAAATCGTTGCAATTAACCTGGCCTAGCTTCACAAAGCACACATCAAACGACTGGCCATGCAAAGTGTGATCGTTTTTAGAAAGATTCTCTACTACTCCTTGTCTCGTTATAGTAACACTTTGTCTGCCACAATTGATCTTTGCCACATTGGCACACATTGTCAACAATTGTTGATGGCCATATCGTTGATCTTGGTTTAAGGTTCACTTGAGGTGTTCTTTTTGTCGATTTTGTTTCGCAGATTTAAGGCTAAACGTTTATGTGTTTTTTTGAAAATTTACCATAAATTGTCACATTTCTTTTTGGTGGGGTCCATTTTATTTGGCTGCCATTATAGAGCGGGACTGACAATGAATACTATCGTCACCAATGGATATCTGACATCAGATCAACCCCTAAGGTAACCCCAATGCACTGAAAGAAATTTATTAAAAAAAAAATATTTTCAAGGGATAGCAAACTGTATATTTGTCAATAACCAACAGAACCGTGGACTTCTAGAGAATATTCAACAAAAACTTGGATTCTTAAGGAACAGGGATGTGGATTTTTAAAGAATATTTTTCAGGGACCACAACAGAATTTTATAAATAATATATTTTCAAGAACCCAAAAATCGGTTATTGTTTAACTAATATTTTTCAAGGACAAAAAATGCCAGGGACCACAATAGAATTTTATAAATAATATATTTTCATGAACTCAAAAATCGGTTTTTTTTTAATTAATATTTTTCAAGGACAAAAAATGCGTATATTTTTAACAATATTGATGAGTATTTTTTAAAGAATAATTTTCAAGGACCATCATGCATGGATTTTTAAATTAATATTTGTTTAAAGAATAAAATTGGCGTGAATGTTTTAAATAATATTTTTTCCGAGACCAAAATTGGCGTGAATATTTCAAGACCAACATAGGCATAGATATTTTAAAGAATATTTTTTCGTGGCCAAAATAGGCGTGGATATTTAAAGGATATTTTTTCCGAGGCCGAAATAGGCGTGGTTATTTAAAGAATATTTTTCCGAGACCAAAATAGGTGTAGATATTTTATAGAATATTTTCCGTGACCAAAATAGGCGTAGATATTTTATAGAATATTTTTCCGAGACCAAAATAGGTGTAGATATTTTATAGAATATTTTCCGTGACCAAAATAGGCGTAGATATTTTATAGAATATTTTTAAGGACCAAAGTAAGCGTAAATATTTTAAAGTATATTTTTATGTACTAAAGCAGCCGTGGATTTTTTAAATTATTTTTTCCAAAACCAAATCAGTCGTGCATATTTTAAAGAAATTTTTAAATGAGCAAAGTAGGCGTGGATTTTTTAAAAAATATTGTTTTTAGACCAAAACAGGCCTTGATTGATAAAAAATATTTTTTCCAAGAATAAAAGAGGAGTGGACGATTTAATTAATTTTATTCGAAGACCAAAATAGGCTTGAACTTCTTGAAGAATATTTTTCCAAGACAAGCCTTAATTGTTAATGAATATTTTTTCCAAGACCAGGCGTGTAGGCGTGGATTTTTTAAAGAATATTTTTTCCACACCAAAATAGGCGTGTACATTTTAAAGGATGTTTTTTTCCAAGACAGGTCTTAATTTAAAACCAGTAAGGAAAGTAGTAAAGCCGGACGGGGCCGACTATATGATATCCTTCACCACTATGGGTATATTAAACAGATGCATCAATGAACATTAACATTGGATGATATAAAATAAGTGACCTTTATCTAAATGTGAACACGGTAAGTTATAGTAACTTCAGTACGTTGTGTAAAATTTTGTCCCAATCGGTTTAATTTTGTGCCTATGCACTATGGTTTTTTTACGTTTATTTTGGCATAAACTCTAATTTAAAAGCTATTGAATTGAAATTTGGGTTGTATACATTTTTTATGCTCCCAAGATGACCTACCAATTTTCATATGATTTGGCCATATAGCCGATCTGGCCGATTTGTCCCGACTTTTTTGTTTATAAAGATATTGCAGTGAAATTTGGTTTGTATACAATTTTTATGCTCCGAAGATGACCTACCTATTTTCATATGATTTGGGGCACTATTTCATATAACTGCATATAACTGCATATAACAAAATGTTTGTTCCTTACTTCGGCTATATTTCCATTACTGACTGCTTTATTCAAAACATAGGCCATGTCTCTGTCGTTGAATATTTTGGCTGAAACCGTAGCAGCAATGATATAGCATATTTTGTGAAGAAACTTCGGAGGCTAATTTCCTTTTTAGCCTAGGTCCAGCATGTTCATAATTTAATTTTGGGCGACCTATTTTGTTTGGGGAAACATACTGCTCATCCATTACTATAATTATACTTTTACGGTTGAACTTTGGCAAATGCTTTTTTTATATAATTATCAAAATCTTTAACTTGTTTCAATATCAAACGCATTACCCATTAATTAACACACTTTTGTTAATAACTTGGCATTTACACCTTTTTGCAATGCTTTGCCATTCACAAGTTACACTCCATGGAACAAAACTACAATCCCACGGCAGCGGGTTCTACGACACCGGATTGACCCGATTTATTTCGGCCAGCGGCTGCCAACCCAGTTATATATGTTTGTATTGTTTTTCTGTTTTGGGAGCAACATATCCCGGAATGCTTGCTCCGGATTCTTTTGGTCCGTGCCGGGATCGAACAAAACCCCGGACCGTGGTTCTGTTCGGTTTGCCAGAACATCATTCACCACAGGTCAGTGTCGGTGAGATGTAATGGGTGCAGGGAGTGGGTGCACTTCAGGAATTGTTCCGGGTTGGCCCGGTTGCGAGACTACAGCGATAGGGATTACGTTGCCTCGTGCTGCGACAGCGCAATCCCCAGTGAGTCTTCGTCTACGTCGTCGTCTT
>NW_026887767.1:0-9008 GCF_032173495.1 Musca vetustissima | reverse complement strand
GATTGGAACCTTAGCATCCTGTGTCCCGTGCACAAACAAGGAGACAAGACGATATCTGCCAACTATAGAGGAATTAGCCTTTTTCCCATCGAAAGGCAAAAATGAACACAATTGGCACTCTGTAGACCAAACAACACATGC
The DNA here is from genome assembly GCF_032173495.1 of Musca vetustissima. Lineage (NCBI taxonomy): Eukaryota > Metazoa > Arthropoda > Insecta > Diptera > Muscidae > Musca > Musca vetustissima. The sequence continues at coordinate 8,867 of NW_026887767.1, read as the reverse complement.
TACTCGCCTACGCCGATGTCATCGACATAATGGGTCGAACATTGCGAGCGGTAACAACCACCTTTGAACAAATTGAGAAGGAGTCTGCCAAAGTGGGTATGGCAGTAAACGACGAGAAGACCAAACAGATGATATTAACGCACAACACGTCCAGTAGACTCGGACCAACTGTGGAACTTGAGAACTGCAGATTCGAGGTAGTTAAAGATTTTATATACCTTGGTACCGCCATAAATAAAACGAATGACATCAGTTTTGAAATTCGGAGAAGGTTTGTGATGGCCAACAGATGCTACTATGGTCTAAGTAAGCAGTTTAGAAACAAGGCCACCTCCCGCCAGACCAAACTCACACTTTACAAGACGCTGATACTACCCGTGGTATTATATGGATCAGATGCATGGGTACTTCGCAAGCAGATGAGGTAGCTTTTGGGTGTTTGAGAGAAAATTTCTCCGAAATATCTACGGGCCGATTTGCGTCGACGGTGAATATCGGCATCGAATGAACCACGACCTTTACAATTTATACGCGGACATCGACATAGTCAGACGTATTGAGCTGCAGCGACAGCAGCATGGCTAGGCCATATTATGCGAATGAATGAAAATGCCGAGCTCAAAAGGCATATAAAAGCGAGCCTACTGATGGTTCCCGTAGAAGGGGAATGCCACGAACTAGATGGAAATACCAAGTAGGAAACAAAATCTTGGAACGTGGTCTTTTAAATTGGAGGAGATGCGCACAAGACCGACGCGCCTGTAAATCTTATTTAAGCTCGGCTTATGGAACAACCGTAACAAGCCAGCTAAGTAAGTAAAGTATGTACCAATAGACGAGAATTTTTAAATATATTTTTTAAGGACTAACAATGGGAGAGGATTTTTTAAAAATATTTTTTAAAGGATTACCAATAGGAGTGGATTTTTTAAAAATATGTTGCTATCAATAAAACCCCCACCATACGGATCACATTAAAATACTTTAAATAGACTCGTATTGCAATTTTGTTTTTTGTAATTGTTATGTTTCAATAGAAATTATGAATTCAATTAATAACAATTTAAAACACAAAAACAACAACATAGAAAAAAAAACTTTCCATTACATTCACCTCGATGCAACAAGTTTGCAACAACAACAACAAAAGTCCAACAAACAACCGTATGACGACAACAATGATCTTCCCCTATAGTCGTTTAACACTGATCTGTCACCATGGGGCATACACCGAACGGCCAACGCCTCAGGATAATAGCTGGTGGCCGGTAGGCTAGACAGACACATCAGCCACATGTTCAAAGTCTAAATTTGGTATGGTTGTGTGCGTTTTTTATTTCTCGTATTTTTCAATTCCTATAATTGCAGGTCACCATAATTAAATAAATACTCACCGGTTGTGAACAAAACTAAAAAAACTCACAACAAAGCAATGAACCGAACGAACGAGCGGCCAACCAGTCGAGACAATGCACAACAACAAACAATCAATTTGGAAATGAATTTACATGCTGAAAAAAATAATGCATTTCGTCGCTGCAGTTCAGTTCAGCTCAGATTAGCGCTGCCATTGTTGTTTTCTTTATGACAAAAATGCGACAACAACAAGAACAACAACATCTGAGAATTGTTTAATTAGGGAGGTCTTTAAACTGGGTAATGATTTAATTATAACCCTCGGCAAGACCAATTTGCACGTGAAATTGCATGCCTTCCGAAAATAAAAACGAAATGAAATGAAAAAAAAAAACATGGGAAATGTGTCATGAAAATTCTCAATAACAATGTTATGCCTTAGAATAATAATATTGTTATTTATATGAGGTTGATGGCCCCCATTTATAAATAACATTTATTGGTAAAATATTTCTTATCTAAACATTGTTTAAATGTCTAGTCGCGGATATATATAATTTGTTCGATCTCCAGACGAAGATTAGATTAAAATATTTTGTTCTTAACGAGATGGACCCATGGTGCCTTTTGAGAATATGCATAGAATCACTTTCTAAGTCGATTTATGCATGTCCGTCTGTCTGTCCGTCCATGTATGTTATTTAACAAAGTACAGGTCGCATTTGTGATCCGATTTGGATGAAATTTGGCACAGTTCACTTTTTTGGCCCAAGGACGAAGCCTATTGAAATTGGAAACTATCGGTTCAGATTAAGAGATAGCTCCCTTATATATTTTCGTCCGATTTTATGTAAATAGTGCATCAAAGTCCCTACATATCCTTCAAATTCCACGAAATTTGGCATTGCATTCTGTATTAAGCCTAGAGCAATGTGTGCTAAATTTCGTGATAATCGGTTCAGATTTAGATATATCTCCCATATATCCTTCGAGCTGGTTTCCACGAAATTTGGGAAATCGTACTGAATAAAATCTAGAACAATATATGTTAAATTTCGTGAAAATCGGTTTAGATTTAGATATAGCTCCCATATATATTTTCGTCCGATTTTATGTAAATAGTGCACCAAAGTCCCTATATATCCTTCGAATTCGAAATTTGGCATAGCATTCTGAATTAAGCCTTGAGCAATGTGTGTTAAATTTCCAGAAAAACGGTTCAGATTTAGATATAGCACCCTTATATATTTTCGTCCGATTTTTGGTAAATAGTGCACCAACGTCGCTATATATCCTTCGAATTCCACGAAATTTGGCATAGCATTCTGAATTAAGCCTAGAACGACGCGTGTTAAATTTCGTGAAAATCGGTTCAGATCTAGATATAACTCCCATATATATTCCGATTTTATGTAAATGGTGCACCAATATATCCTTCCATTTGCACGAAAATTGGATTTATAAGTAAATGAAGAAGTCAAAATGTGGCCGAATGCAAAAATATACTGAAATTAGTGTAACCTAACATTGTGACAAGTTTCGATGAAATCGGTTTAGATTTCGATATTTTGCTTTAAATTTATTTACATAATTTTGTCCTATTGTAAGAATCAACTCTATATCTGACCAAAATTTTAGTATAGGTTGCAGAATGACATGTTTAATTTCATGTTAATGGTCCTTCAAAACTGCGACGTCTGTTAGGATTCCATCTGTTGAATATACCCAAAGTGGTGAAGGGTATCATATAGTCGGCCCCGTCCGACTTTACTACATTCCTTACTGGTTTTTATTGAAATTTATAAGAATCGGCCCATATTAAGATCAATGGGGAACCCATCAAATGTCCAGATTAAGCACAGATCCCTGCATCAGAGATCCCAATCGTACTAGGGAGAACACAGAAGCGTCTCCTCCATTGGAGGGTTAACGTGGAACCATGTTTGCACGCAAACGTCAAAATTCTTTTGATCTAGAAGACACTCGCAATATCATTCGGGTAGTACCTTGAGAATATCCAAATAAATGTAAGGTTCCTCTGCCACAGTCCTGCACGAGGAAACGTTTGCAGAATTTAACTTCTCTTTTGTTTGTTTTTGTTTTAGCAGCTCTATTGATTTGACACAATGGACTGAGGCGACAGACGATGGCCGAGGAAGCTCTGGACCGAGAATAATGGCGTTGGGATAATTCAAATAATAGTCCAATAAGGCGCAAGCAGTGGTCAATGTCGTTGAGGAGGTAACATTTATTGTTGAAGCATGGGTAGAGAGGTCAAGACTGCGGGTGCCAAGGCAAGTTTCAATGAAAGGCTCATACGGACTTGTTAACTAACTTGTTGAGACACTCAGGTATACTCTTACCATATAGTCTTATTTTTGTCTTCGTCGTAGACTATTAAGCTTCGGGTTGGCGTCCAATTTAAAAAGTCCGAACTTATCCGCTATATTTTTTTTTCAATTTGTGTCCAAAATCCTTTTAAGCCCACTGAATATCATTTATTAGCAATGAAATTTAATGTTTTGACGAATACTAGATATTTCAGCTTCAGGAAATTTGAAATATGGTAATATTTTACATATAAAATTGGAAATTCCGAGTTAGGTTCGATTCCTATACAAAAACAAATTCATGAATTCATAGTTGCCTTTTTCATATTGCACATGTACCTCGCTTTAAAAGCAAGTAAAAATTCTATCACAATTATTTCCCTACTTTCTACTTTACTTTACAAATATTTGCTCTATTTTTTACTCTCTACCTCTCTTTTTCTCTTTTACAAAAACAAATGTATTCTTACCAAGAACGAAAACACCATCACCGCAACCACCATTTACTGTTCGTCTGTGTTTTGTTTTGGTATCGTTCTCTGCCTCTCCCCTTACTTAGTGTTCGGTATTTTAATTTGACTACTGTTTATGTTGCTAACAAAAGCCGACGTTCCACTCACACGATTGTGACTAGTTTTGCATTTCATTGTTTCTTTATTTCAGACAAAATTCGCATATATATTTTCCAAATTATTTCGATATAAATGCTAAATACAATATATCAACCGAGTGTTAATACGAACAACAAACTCAACCGAAAGTTTAACTTTGTATATGGTTGTTCTAATGACGCAGAACATGAACATGGAAGTAAATAAGAAGAAGCGAGATATGACATGACTAAGAAGAAGATGAATAAATAGAATCAAAAAGAAAAATTAAAACCTCAAAGAATTTCTGTGCCATAGAAACCCTCCACCAGCAAACACACACTCCAAAGTTGTTTTTTCACTCTCTCTGACAAGAAACCACTATGTTAAGATTTATGAATTGCATTCATAAAATGCAGAAAACCCGACATTGCTAATACTTTATGAAAACTATTCATATAATATATGAATTATTTTCACTTTCTGTGTAATTTTCTAATCTGGATAAGCATTTTTGTTTCTTAATTTTTAAGTTAAGAGTTTAAGACATAATCCATCCCTGAACCTAAAACGTTTCAGTCTTTTTCCTGATACAACATTTATGTATAGACTGAAATATGTGTCGTTTCATAGTTTGAGCATATTAAGCTGTAGTGTCTTTATTATTCAACCATGGGCCACGTACGACCATAGATTCATAACTTTTGGTCATAATTATTAAGCCCATATCCAGAAGGCAATGGAATTGAATCCATTATTCCTCGACCTTAATTTAGGAAAGTATTAAACCCATTACTCAGGAGTACAATATTTGTTCGTGAATATAAGGTTTCCGGAGCAAGTGGAAAAAGGATGATAAACACGTACGAATATCGATTTCTTGTCTTTGAGGACCCTATAAACTAAACGTTATGGGCGATATTTTTTGGAATTTTATGGGTGGTCAAAAAATCTTATCTTGTGTTTATTAGTTTAAGATACAAGAAAATAAAAAATAAAATGAAAGCTCTTCATGAGCTTCCTTCTGGGCTTTCAACGTACTGGCCTAAGGCTTTTATTCCCATAAGAAATTTTCTAATCCCCAGATAATGAGGTCGATGTGGTTACATAGTGTATTTTTAGGACAGCAGTAATGATGATGGGGTTTAAGGCCTGAATATTTATAACAAAGGAGTAAAAAAGTGTCAGTCGGTTTTGCAGACGGATACATGCCCTCAGCCTATGGCCTGCGGAGGTCTACGCTATAAAACACAGGTTTTATTATTCGTTTTATATAAGGTATATGTTTTTATCCAGTTGGGGTTGCCTTATAGACCCCATATTGGTACTTAATTTTGATTTGAAAAAATATTACTGTTTGGAAAATTTGGATAGCAAAAGACTTTCCATTATCTTGATATTCGATTTAAAAATGTAAAATGTGGGGAAGGTACAAAAAAAGTGGATCAATGGGCCCCATATGAGCATGTAAACGGTCGTCGAAAATGTCCATAAAATCGGAGAAATGGTCGAAGTTGACCGACATAATAGCATCGCCTAGGAGCTAAAAATCGACCATAAAACTATTTTAAACCACTTACACTAAGCTGAATTCAAAAAGAAGCTCGATGGTTGGGCCCCACACCAATTAACACAAAAAAATGGAATGGATCGAATTTCCATCTGCCTTGGCCAAACGGAATGAGATAAACCCAGATGGTGACTGGAGATGAGAAATGGATCACATAAGATAACCCTGTGCGAAAACGATTGTGGTCAGGTTATGCTTTGCATTTGCTGGGACTGGAAGGGGATTATTTATTATGAGTGGCTTCCATGTGGCCAAACGCTAAATTCTGATCTCTACTGTCAGCAACTGGACCGTTTGAAGGTAGCAATTGACCAGATACGACCAGAATTGGCCAACAGGAGAGGTGCCGTGTTCCACCAGAATAACGGTAGGCCACCCACACATCTACAGTGACTCGCCAGAAACTTCGGGATCTTGGTTGGGAAATTTTAATGTATCCGACAAACAGTTCGAACTTGGCACCGAGCGATTATCATCTTTTTTCTTGCATGTATCTAGGGTGGATTGTGAAAATCGACTACTAGAGTTTTTTCTATGAGAGAGGCATTATGAAGTTACTTTTAAAATGACAACAAATCATACAACAAAACGGTACAAACATATATAACTGGGTTGGCAGCCGCTGGCCGAAATAAATCGGGTCAATCCGGTATCGTAGAACCCGCCGCCGTGGGATTGAATGATGAGAATGCCGTTGAATGTGCAGGTCGAGGGGCATACAATTCCGACCACCAACTACCCCAAAATACTCGGGGTCACATTCGACAGCATGTTCAAATCGACCGCACAAACCACAGCTATCTGAGATAAGCTGAAAAGTAGGAACAAGGTCCTCAGGTCGCTTGCCGGCAGCACTTGGGGCGCAGATAAGGAAACCTTTTTGACCACTTACAAAGCGATAGGTCGGTCTGTGCGAATTCCAGTGATACGCAATGGAGAAATATTCAGACCTGTCAGAATGCCGCCCTGAGGACAGCGACAGGGTGCCTCCTCATGACACCAGTGGACCATCTTCATGAGGAGACGAAGATCCTTCCCGTACGTCAGCATAGCAACATGCTTTCGTTGCAGTACCTGCTCGGGTGTTTCAGGGACGATCATCCCAATCATCATATGGTGGATAGGACTCCCCCACCCAGGCGTGTCAGGAAGGATCTGCATGATCTAGAAAGAGAGGTCCAACGATACAAAAGGGAGCCCCTAGATCAAGTTGCCTATCGAGCAGGTCTGAATGGCATTCATACAGATGCAGTAGCCGCAGCGCTGAACGGTTACGTAGTGAATGCCGTCCTCGGAGCTCACCCCCACCCATAGCAGCTGAAGAACGTCAGCTGCCCAGACAAACCAGAATAGTTTTGGCTCAGTTACGTTCTGGATGGTGCAGTCGGCTCAATTCGTATTGAGCACGGATTGATGACCAGGTGCAGGATGTCTGCCCAGCATGTGGTGCAGGCCCTCATACCACACTGCACTTGTTCAATTGCCCAGCCAAACCTACTCACCTCACTCCGGAAGATCTATGGTTACAGCCAGTGGAGGTAGCTGCATTTCTAAATCTGGAGACAGAACTGGAGGAAACTTAACAGAAAACATACAATTCATATAAACTGCTATAACAACAACAACAAAACGGTACATATTTGACCCAATTCGTACGTTCCGAAGCATGTCATATAAAGCCCTATAGTTCATATAAAAATAATGGATTTATTTTTCTCCAAACTAGTATTACGATGTGCCAGAAAGATAGACAGACGGACATTCGTATATCAACTCCAAATTGTGGGAAACGGATTTGGTATAAAACCAATTTGTCATAAGGCTGAGCGCATAAATATATACAGCCATTTGTCTCCCCCATCCATTGGTTGAGTCAGTGGCCTCAAAAATACCAACAACAGCTGACCACAAAGTTCAAATAGAAAAACCACAAAATGGAATATCTACGTATGTAAATAAGTATTTAAATTTAAATTTTACGATTCAATGCATTCAATACAAATCTGTATATTTTCTCTACAATTTTATGCTCCATAAACCAAGCGCAATGTAAATATATATGCACAGGCATACATATATTTGTATATTTGACCCAAATTGAGAAATGCATTTTTATGGTAGGTAACATTCATACAAACCAAAATAAAATAAAAAAATAATTTTCTTAACAAACAACAATTCTTTGTTGAGAAAGGTAACCTCACAATCAGTGGGAATTTGTAAAAGGCTTTATCAGAAAGTCATACGCCAAACGAGCATGGCAACCCCACCATAAAGATAGAGGGGAGATATGGCGGATGTCTATAAACACCGTTTGTTAAAAATCTCAAGTGAAAAAAAAAAAATTCATTTCCCTAAAAGCCGTAGATTTTTTTCGAGTTATTTTTAGTTATCATTATCTCTAGCAATTCTAAAGTCATTAAAAAGAGAAAACATCAAGCGATATTATTAAGTTGATAAAGAGAATAATAATAATAGAGCTCAAACAGCTGTTGAATGTTTTGACATATTATATCTCACCCCAATATTTACAAACTGACATTTCACATAACCACCAGAGCAGCAGTAACTCAAACGTGTGGCAATTGCATTCAGAAAAACTCACAAAGTATCTACAAAATCTTGACATTCTCTCTCTCCCGATATACCAACCATATCATTAAAGTACTTTAATGAAGCAGAGAGGGAGAATGTCAAACGATCTGGCAACTCTAGCAAACTTGTAATATTGTTATGATTGAGAAATCGCGTCTCAAGAAAATGTAACCAAAAGTAACGAAAAACAAAACTAAGCAACCAAAAAACAACAACACGAAAAATTAAACAAAAAAAATGCCGAACAGGTTATAAAAGTAAATAATAAAAATTATACAGCAAAACAAAACAAAAAAAGAGAAAAAATGAAAATAATAAAAAATTAACACAAACACTGTTAAAAGTGAGCCGACGGGAGGAGGGTAAGGGAAACGTGAAAGGGAGTTAAAGAAATTGCGGTGTCTACTGTGAGCACAAAATCGAAAG
>NW_026887766.1:0-8928 GCF_032173495.1 Musca vetustissima | reverse complement strand
GATAACAATTTATTTTGGTTACATTTTTTTTTTTGGAAGCAGGAGTTAAGAATTAAGGACAGTGGAACATGATCAACAAGGATAAATTTTATTTAGGTCAATATAAAGGCATGGATTATTTAAATGATTTTTTCAAGGACCTACAAAATCCACACCTATTATTTTTTGGAGGACCTACAATAGGCGTGGATTTTTATTAAATAAATTTTCCAAGGACCAACAATAGGCGTGGATTTTCTTAAATAAGTTTTTCAAGGACCTACAATAGGTGTGGATTTTTCAAATAAATTTTCCAAGGACCTACAATAGGTGTGGATTTTTATTAAATAAAATTTCCAAGGACCAACAATAGGCGTGGATTTTCTTAAATAAGTTTTTCAAGGACCTACAATAGGTGTGGATTTTTCAAATAAATTTTCCAAGGACCTACAATAGGTGTGGATTTTTTGAATAAATTTTTGGAGGAAATACAATAGTCGTGGATTTTTTAACTATTTTTTTGGAGGACCTAAAATAGGCGTCGAGTTTTTTAATTATTTTCTGGAGGACCTAAAATAGGCGTGGAATTTTATTAAATAAATTTTCCAAGGACCAACAATAGGCGTGGATTTTCTTAAATAAATTTTTCAAGGACCTACAATATGTGTGGATTTTTCAAATAAATTTTCCAAGGACCTACAATAGGTGTGGATTTTTTGAATAAATTTTTGGAGGAAATACAATAGTCGTGGATTTTTTAAATATTTTTTGGAGGACCTAAAATAGGCGTCGAGTTTTTTAATTATTTTCTGGAGGGCCTTCAAAGATGAGGTCATATAAGCAATTAATCGGCACAAGAACAAAAAGCAGCAGGAGCCGATGGGTTACCAGCCGAACTATTCAAGACTGGTGGCCAGATGCTGGTCAGGAGCATGCACCAGTTGATTAACACAATTTGGCTAGATGAATGCATGCCCAATGATTGGAACCTCAGCATCCTGTGTCCCGTGCACAAAAAAGGAGACAAGACGATATGTGCCAACTATAGAGGAATAAGTCTCCTTCCCATCGCATATAAAGTGCCATCCAGTGTGCTGTGTGAAGGATTGAAGCCAATGGTCAATGACATCATCGGACCATACCAATGTGGCTTCAGACCTGGCAAATCCACCATCCGCCAATGGTCAATGACATCATCGGACCATACCAATGTGGCTTCAGACTTGGCAAATCCACCATTGACCAGATTTTCACTCTGCGCCAAATCCTGTAAAAGACTCACGAAAAACACATCGACACATACCAGCTATTTGTCGACTATAAAGCCGCATTCGACAGCCCTATCCGTTCAGAGGTGTTTAAAGCCATGTCTGCGTTCGGTATAACTGCAAAATTAATACGGCTATGTAGGATAACTTTAAGTAGCACAAGGTCAGCAGTGAAAGTAGGAAAGGACCTATCGGAGCCCTTCAATACCGAACGAGGATTCAGACAAGGTGACAGTTTGTCGTGTGATCTTTTTAACATCCAACTGGAAAAGGCCATACGAGACGCAAATGTGAACAGAAATGGCACTCTGTACACCAAACAACACATGTTACTCGCCTACGCCGATGACATCGATATAATGGGTCGAACATTGCGAGCGGTAACAGCCACCTTTGAACAAATTGAAAAGGAGTCTGCCAAAGTGGGTCTGGCAGTAAACGGCGAGAATACCAAGCTGATGGTATCAACGCGCAAGACGTCCAGTAGACTCGGACCAACTGTGGAACTTGAGAACTACAGCTTCGAGGTAGTTAAAGACTTTATATACCTTGGTACCGCCATAAATAAAACGAATGACATCAGTTCTGAAATTCGGAGAAGGATTGTGATGACCAACAGATGCTACTATGGTCTAAGTAAGCAGTTTAGAAACAAGGCCACCTCCCGCCAGACCATACTCACACTCTACAAGACGCTTATACTACCCGTGCTATTATATGGATCAGAAGCATGGGTACTTGCGCAAGCAGATGAGGCAGCTCTTGGGGTGTTTGAGAGAAAAATTCTCCGAAAGATCAACGGACCGATCTGCGTCGACGGTGAATATCGGCGTCGAATGAACCACGAGCTTTACAATTTATACGCGGACATCGACATAGTCAGTCGTATTAAGCTGCAGCGACTACGGTGACTAGGCCATGTTGTGCGGATGAATGAGAATGCCCCAGCTCAAAAGGCATATAAAACGAGCCTACTGATGGATCCCGTACAAGGGATTTGCATGTCCGTCCGTCTGTTGGTGTTAAATTGTAAACAAGGTACAGGTCGCATTCATAATCCGAATTGGATGAAATTTGGCATAGCTCATCTATTTGGCCCAAGCACGAACCCTATCGGGATTGGAGGAAATCGGTGTAGATTTAGATATGGCTCCCATATATAGTTTCGTCCGATTTTAGGTAAATTCTGCACCAAACCCGCAAAATTTTTCCGATTGACAACAATTTGCACAGCGTACTAGATTAGGTCCAAATTGATGTGTGCGAAGTTTTGTGGAAATCGGTTCATATTTAGATATAGTTTCGTCCGATTTTAGGTAAATTGTGTACCAACATCACAAAGTTTGTCCGATTGAGACAAAATTTGGCACAGCGTACTAGATTAAGTCCAGTTTAATGTGTGCGAAGTTTTGGAGAAATCGGTTCGGATTTAGATATAGCTCCCATATATAGTTTCGTACGATTTTAGGTAAAGTGTGCACCAAAGTCCCTATATATCCTTCGATTTGCACGAAATTTCGCATAGCGTACTGAATTATGTCTAGAATGATATGTGCAAAGTTTTGTAAAAATCCATTCAGATTTAGATATAGCTCCCATATATAGTTTCGTCCGATTTTAGGTAAATTGTGCACCAAACCCGAAATTTTTGTCCGATTGAGACAACATTTTGCACAGCGTACTGAATAAGGTCCAGCTTGATGTACATGAAGTTTTATTGAAATCGGTTCTGATATAGATATAGCTCCCATATATAGTTTCGTCCGATTTTATGTAAATGGTGCACCAAAATTCCAATATTTATCCGATTGAAATAAAATTTTGCTCAGCGTACTGAATTAGGTCCTGTTTGATATTCAGGATATTCAACATGAAGTTTTGTTGAAGTCGGTTCAGATTTAGATATAGCTCCCATATATAGTTTCGTCCGATTTTTGGTAAATTGTGCACCAAACTTTCCATAATTTTTTCCCTTGAGACACAATTTCGCAGATCGTATTAAAATAGGTCCACATTGATGTATACGAAGTTTTGTGAAAATCGTTTCAGATTTGAATATATATATATGCACCAAACTCCCAATTATTTTCCGATTAATACAAAATTTTGCACAACGTATTGAGATGGGATCTTATTAATGTATACGACGTTTTGTGAAAATCGGTTCAGATGGGGCTCCGGTGTTTGGTAAATGGTGCATCGAGGAGCCTAAGTCTGTTCCATTTGATATTCATGAACTTTTGTTGAAATCGGTTCAGATTTGGATATAGCTCCCATATATAGTTTCGTCCGATTTTTGGTAAATGGTGCACCAAACTTTCCATAATTTTTTTCATTGAGACAATATTTTGCAGATCCTATTAATATAGGTCCACATTGATGTATATGAAGTTTTGTGAAAATCGGTTCAGATTTGGATACATCTTTCCTATACCGATTTTTTGATAAATGGTGCACCAAACTCCCAAGGATTGTCCGATTGATACAACATTTTGCACAACGTATTGAGATGGTACCTTATTAATGTATACGACGTTTTGTGAAAATCGGTTCAGATTTAGATAGGGCTCCGGTGTTTGGTAAATGGTGCACACGAGTAGCCTACGTCTGTTCCATATACATACATTCCACATACATTATTTTGCTCGATTTCATACAAATGGTATACAAAAGAATCCGATTGGCATACAATACTTTGAGTTTTTTACTTGATTCGAATATCTATGTAGATCACACAATTAGTTTCGTCCCATTCCATTTCAATGGTCCTCTAAAAATTATATGTCTTTTCTATCTACAGGATATTGTATATATTAGCATGTCTTGTATGTATCCAAAGTGGTGAAGGGTATCATATAGTCGGCCCCGTCCGACTTTTAAACTTTCCTTACGATTTTTTTAAGAATCTACAGTAGGCTTGTATCTTTTAAATAATTTTTCATGTTTCTTATACCATTGCTCCACTGTATTTATATACATTTTTCGGCCCTTGCTCTGATACAAGATGAATGTGACTTAATATTTGTGAGGTTTTATTTTTGTGGTAGATTTGGCTTACCTGGTAATGATTTCGAAGGTTTTTTTGTGTATTGTTATTTTGTAGCTTCTTCTTCTGTTGTAAATTTTTTTTCTCTCCAATTGTTGTTGTCAAAAACTTCTGTTCTGCTCTCTGCTGTTCTACAGCTTCTCCTTCCTCTGTTTCTTTGTTCAATGTAATAAATCAATTTTACGCACCACCTGAAAACGAAGAACAAATTAAAGTCATTAAATCAAAAACCAAATTCGAATCTTCGTACAGCAACAACAACAACAATGGCCAACAATGGCAACATTTGTAACTGTATAAACATATAACAATAGCAATAAGAACAACAACAACAGCATCACACAATAACAATTGATGCAAACAATACAAAACGAATAGCATCTTATTGTAAGCCGTAGGATAATACTTGTTTTAGGTCCTCGTGCCCAAACCCCAACCCGCGTCACTTCGATTTGCAAGACATTTGTATGGCATTCAGCGTCACATATAAAAGTTCAATTGGTGATGGTGAACAATGAAAATGGCCAAGGGTGGAAGGGGGCCAAGGGATTCGGGGATATTGAAAATATTGGTGAAGAAATAATAAATGAGTACAGGTGACAAGGTGATGACCTTAGTGAAATATATAAGGGATACAAAATAGTGGGAAGACCTCTGAAGGTAACTAAATAGTTGTGGATTTTTTATGTTTTTTTGAAATACCAAAATAGGCTTGGATTTTTAATTTTTGAAGTACCCAAAATAGACGTGGGTTTTTAATACCCTTCATATGTTTGTAACAGGCAAAAATAATCGAGATAGACCCATGGTTCCTATTGAGAATATGCATAGAATCACTTTCTGAGTCGATTTATGCATGTCCGTCCGTCCATGTATTTTTGTTAACAAAGTACAGGTCGCATTTATAATCCGATTTTAATAAAATTTGGGACAAGTCACTTATTTGGCCCAAGGACGAACCCTATTGACATTGGGAAAAATCGATTCAGATTTAGATATAGTTCCCATATATATTTTAGTCCGACTTAAGGTAAATGGGGCACCAAAGTCCCTCTATATCGTTCGATTTGCACGAAATTTGGCACAGAGTACAGAATTAGGTCCAGAATGATGTGTGCCAAGTTTCGAGAAAATCGGTTCAGATTTAGATATAGCTCCCATACATATTTTCGTCCGATTTTAGATAAATGGGGCACCAAAGTAGCTCTATATCTTTCGATTTGCACGAAATTTGGCACAGAGTACTGAATTATGTATAGAATGATGTGTGGTAAGTTTTGTAAAAATCGGTTCAGATTTAGATATAGCTCCTATATATATTTTCGTCCGATTTAAGGTAAATGGGGCACCAAGGTCCCTATATATCTTTCGATTTGCACGAAATTTGGGATAGAGTACTAAATTAGGTCCAGAATGATGTGTGCTAAGTTTCGTGAAAATCGGTCCAGATTTACATATATAGCTCCCATATATAGTTTCGTCCGATTTAAGGTAAATGATGCGCCAAAGTCCCAATATATCATTCGAGTTGCACGAAATTTGGCACAGAGTACTGAATTAGGTCTAGAATGATGTGTGGTAAGTTTTGTAAAAATCGGTTCAGATTTAGATATAGCTCCCATATATATTTGCGTCCGATTTAAGGTAAATGGTGTACCAAAGTCCCTATATATACTTCGATTTGCATGAAATTTGGCACAGAGTACCGAATTAGGTCCAGAATGATAGGCGCCAAGTTTCGAGAAAATCGGTTCAGATTTAGATATAGCTCCCATACATATTTTCGTCCGATTTTAGGTAAATGGGGCACCAAAGTAGCTCTATATCTTTCGATTTGCACGAAATTTGGCACAGAGTACTGAATTATGTATAGAATGATGTGTGGTAAGTTTTGTAAAAATCGGTTCAGATTTAGATATAGCTCCTATATATATTTTCGTCCGATTTAAGGTAAATGGGGCGCCAAGGTCCCTATATATCTTTCGATTTGCACGAAATTTGGGATAGAGTACTAAATTAGGTCCAGAATGATGTGAGCTAAGTTTCGTGAAAATCGGTTCAGATTTAGATATAGCTCCCATAAATAGTTTCGCCCGATATAAGGTAAATGGGGCATCAAAGTCCCAATATATCATTCGATTTGCATGAAATTTTCACAGAGTACTGAATTAGGACAAAAATGATGTGCGCCAAGTTTCGAGAAAATCGGTTCAGATTTAGATATAGCTCCTATATATAGTTTCGTCCGATTTAAGGTAAATGGGGCACCAAAGTCCCTCTATATCTTTCGATTTGCACGAAATTTGGCACAGAGTACTGAATTATGTATAGAATGATGTGTGGTAAGTTTTGTAAAAATCGGTTCAGATTTAGATATAGCTCCTATATATATTTTCGTCCGATTTAAGGTAAATGGGGCGCCAAGGTCCCTATATATCTTTCGATTTGCACGAAATTTGGGATAGAGTACTAAATTAGGTCCAGAATGATGTGAGCTAAGTTTCGTGAAAATCGGTCCAGATTTACATATATAGCTCCCATATATAGTTTCGTCCGATTTAAGGTAAATGATGCGCCAAAGTCCCAATATATCATTCGAGTTGCACGAAATTTGGAATAGAGTACTGAATTAGGTCCAGAATGATGTGTGCTAAGTTTCTTGAAAATCGGTCCAGACTTAGATATAGCCCCCATATATATTTTCCCCATATATTGGGAAGACCTCTGAAGTTAACTAACTAGGTGTGGATTTTTTATGTTTTTTTGAAGTACCAAAATAGGCTTGGATTTTTTAAAAATAATTTTTGAAGTACCCAAAATAGGCGTGGGTTTTTAATACCCTTCATATGTTTGTAACGGGCAAAAATAATCGAGATAGACCCATGGTACCTTTTGAGAATATGCATAGAATCACATTCTGAGTCGATTTATGCATGTCCGTCTGTCCATGTATTTTTGTTAACAAAGTACAGGTCGCATTTATGATTTGGATGAAATTTGGCACAAGTCACTTATTTGGCCCAAGAACGAACCCTATTGAAATTGGGAAAAATCGGTTCGGATTTAAATATAGCTCCCATATATATTTTTGTCCGATTTAAGGTAAATGGTGTACCAAAGTCCTTATATATCTTTCGATTTTCGCGAAATTTGGTACAGAGTACTAAATTAGGTCCAGAATGATGTGTGCCAAGTTGGTTCAGATTTAGATATAGCTCCCATACATATTTTCGTCCGATTTTAGATAAATGGGGCACCAAAGTAGCTCTATATCTTTCGATTTGCACGAAATTTGGCACAGAGTACTGAATTATGTATAGAATGATGTGTGGTAAGTTTTGTAAAAATCGGTTCAGATTTAGATATAGCTCCTATATATATTTTCGTCCGATTTAAGGTAAATGGGGCACCAAGGTCCCTATATATCTTTGGATTTGCACGAAATTTGGGATAGAGTACTAAATTAGGTCCAGAATGATGTGTGCTAAGTTTCGTGAAAATCGGTCCAGATTTACATATATAGCTCCCATATATAGTTTCGTCCGATTTAAGGTAAATGATGCGCCAAAGTCCCAATATATCATTCGAGTTGCACGAAATTTGGCACAGAGTACTGAATTAGGTCTAGAATGATGTGTGGTAAGTTTTGTAAAAATCGGTTCAGATTTAGATATAGCTCCCATATATATTTGCGTCCGATTTAAGGTAAATGGTGTACCAAAGTCCCTATATATACTTCGATTTGCATGAAATTTGGCACAGAGTACCGAATTAGGTCCAGAATGATAGGCGCCAAGTTTCGAGAAAATCGGTTCAGATTTAGATATAGCTCCCATACATATTTTCGTCCGATTTTAGGTAAATGGGGCACCAAAGTAGCTCTATATCTTTCGATTTGCACGAAATTTGGCACAGAGTACTGAATTATGTATAGAATGATGTGTGGTAAGTTTTGTAAAAATCGGTTCAGATTTAGATATAGCTCCTATATATATTTTCGTCCGATTTAAGGTAAATGGGGCGCCAAGGTCCCTATATATCTTTCGATTTGCACGAAATTTGGGATAGAGTACTAAATTAGGTCCAGAATGATGTGAGCTAAGTTTCGTGAAAATCGGTCCAGATTTACATATATAGCTCCCATATATAGTTTCGTCCGATTTAAGGTAAATGATGCGCCAAAGTCCCAATATATCATACGAGTTGCACGAAATTTGGAATAGAGTACTGAATTAGGTCCAGAATGATGTGTGCTAAGTTTCTTGAAAATCGGTCCAGACTTAGATATAGCCCCCATATATTTTTTCGGCCGATTTACGGTAAATGGGGCACCAAAGTCCCTATATATCTTTCGATTTGCACGGATTGATGTTAGTCGATTTACTTATAGATAAAGATCGCATTTTTAAGTTCGTTCAATTTCATGTTAATGTTCCTTCGAAAAGACGACATCTGTAAAGATACATATGTAGAATATCCCCAAAGTGGTGAAGGGTATCATATAGTCAGCCCGACTTTACTACTTTCCTTACTGGTTTTAATTTTTTTTGTTTAGAATATTTTAAAAATATTTTTTTAAACATATTTTTCAAGTACCCAAAATAGGTAAGGATTTTTTTAAACAAAAATCCAAGT
>NW_026887765.1:0-88767 GCF_032173495.1 Musca vetustissima | reverse complement strand
TTTATTAAAACAGGCATGCTTATTCTTTGGCCCGATCCCCTTCTCCATGCAAAAATACGCGATGTTTGGACCATAATTGCGGGGTCTTCATTGGGCAGAACCCATCCTACATGCAAAATTTCGTGAAGATTGGTCCATAACAGTGGCCTGTATCGTGTTTACAAATTATAATGGGCAGATGGACGGACGGACACACATGTCTAGATCGACTCATCGGTATACTTAAAGGTGGGTCTAGGACCAATATTTCGCGGCGTTACAAACTTTTGGGCCTGCACAAAGCTATAATACCATGACAACATAGTTGTGTAGGGTATAAAAATATACGCCTTTATGAAGGCCTTGAAAATTTATTTTTAAAAATCCACGCCTATATGTAGGCCTTGAATTTTTTTTTTTTTTTTTTGTTTTTAAATTTTCAGGTCCAATCCTATGTGTGGGCCTGAAAATCTTAACGTAATTTTGTACAACAACATTAATTTAAAACAATTCTAATCTTTAAGCCATTGACATATTTATTGCACACAAACAAACTTTCCATGTATATGCTACACAAAAAAATTTATCCACGTATTAGTTAAGGTAAATTGACTTTTCTCTGGAAACTGCGGAAAAAAGGACCAATAAACAAACAGAAAAACATGTCTTTACAGGTCATTATACTTTTTTGTCTCTCTAGAGTAAAATTAAAAATCGAAAAAAGTCTCTGCTGTGAACATTGTAATCCAGCAACGCGCGTATTGAAAATGATTGCAAAGTAAAAAAAATACGAAATTGAAAAAAAAACTATGGCAGTTACAATTCGAACATCACGCTATGTAATTTACTTTCGAACAGTAGCCTATCGTTACATTCGACGACATTCTTGATTATTTGATGGCGGAGAATTTGTATTTTTTCTGTTCTGTTTTTCATACCCCAAGATACTAATTTGAATGCAATTTCCTGGCGTTCGTAAACTTCACTGCTCATTAAACGTGTTATCCACGATGGAAAAAATTGGAGCGGTAGATTTTCATCGAAGGACGTGAGTCGTTAAGAAGGAAGGTTGTAACAAAAAAAAGCGAATCATTTTTTTGTTGTTTTCAAAACTAAGAGTGAAAAAAACGCGGAGAATGACAAATATGTAGGCAATGTTATGTGGTGTGAAGACAAACGCACACACACACAGAGTTTTGTGTTACAAACAGGAACATAACGGAAATCATCCATACAGTCGTCACTACCGACACCATGCGTCGTCGATTGCTGTTCATTGAACTGCAAACAAAATTTCTGTGACATTTTTTTGTTTTTTAAGAATTCAGCGAACAGAATTACGCCTATAGTACACCATAAACTATTCGCTATTACATTCGAGATTTATTCATTCTCGTTTTTATTGTAGGCTTCAAATTGTCTGCAAGCCAAAATTTCTCAGCTACGAATATTATCAAGGTGAGGTATTACCGTGCAATTTCCTGTTTTTATAGCTTGTGAATGCTAAATCAAATTTCAATTCTTTTGGTAGGGATTGATAGCCTACAGGAATTGCGATTTTCGAACGGAATTCTCTCTTAATCGTTTGAATTAATTGACATGTACAATAGAGGATATTTTTTTAAATGTGCCGGTTATGCTGCCAGGGGTTTGAAATTTAGACGTGTGACGGTGTGCTCTTTAATTATTTACTATTCCAAAAACATGTCAAAGGAAGTTTATTAATATTAAGGCCGATAAAGTGTCAATGCCGATTCTCGTCCTGGTCGGTGGAGACCGTCAACAATCGATGAAAATATTGAAGCAGTGATAATGATATTGGCTAGAGTTGGGCAATGTAGTCCACGGAGCGGATCGATCTTGCTCGTTCCTTTTTTTAGAAAGGATCTAGTTTCTCATCTTTTGCTCCGTATAGGTTCAAACCCTAAATATTTCATTTGAATCTCTTTTTCACCGCTTTATTTATTTATTTATTTTTTTTTTGTTCACATAGTTCACTGATGATTCGTTGATGAATGAAAAGGGTAAACAAATGGAACAAAACTGGGTAAAAACGCAACAGAATTACCGACGGTTGTCGATGAGTTGCAGAACTTAACTACAGATCGTTACACAGAAAATATTTTATATTTTTATACCCAAAGCCTTGTGTTTATTCATATTTTGACATAGCACCCTTCTTCAAAATGCCGAAAACGATCAATAATTTTGAAGATATAAGCTTCATTTTCAAAACGAAGTGGCTGTGGCTTTCCATGATCTTGGAAGGTGAACAACATTTTTGCAACAGATTGACATAGCCCATTTATACAGGTTTGGCTCAATTTTTTTAATCGGACAAGCCTTGGGAGTTTGTGTACCATTTGCATAAGTTGGACGAAAATATATAGGAGCTGTAAATAAATCTGAACCGATTTCCTATAAATCTGAACCATATGGTTCCTTTTGAGAATATGCATAGAATCACTTTCTGAGTCGATTTACGCATTTCCGTCTGTTCGTCCGTCCATGTATTTTTGTTAACAATGTACAGGTCGCATTTGTGATCCGATTTGGATGAAATTTGGCGCAGTTCACTTATTTGACCCAATGACGAACCGTATTGAAATTGGGAAAAATCGGTTCTGATTTAGATATAGCTCCCATATATATTTTCGGTATTTTAGGTAAATAGTGCACCATAGTCCCTATATATTCTTTGATTTGCACGAAATTTGGCACAGCGTACTGAATTAAGTCTAAAAAGATGTGTTTTAAATTTCGTGAAAATCGGTTCAGTTTTGGATATAGCTCCCATATATATTTTCGTCCGATTTTAGGTAAATAGTGCACCAAATTCCCTATATATCCTTCGATTTGCACGAAATTTGGCATAGCGTACTGAATTAAGCCTAAAAAGATGTGTTTGAAATTTCCTGAAAATCGGTTCAGATTTAGGTATAGCTCCCATATATATTTTCGTCCGATTTAAGGTAAATGGTGTACCAAAGTCCCTATATATCTTTTGATTTGAACGAAATTTGGCATAGCGGAATGAATTAGGTCTAGAATGATGTGTGTTAAGTTTCCTGAAAATGGGTGCAGATTTAGATATAGCTCCCATATATATATTTTCGTCCGATTTAAGGTAAATTGTGCACTAAAGACCCACTAAAGAAGTTTGTCCGATTGCCACACAATTTTGTGCAATAAATTGTAGTTAATCGCTGTCATTCTCATTGAAATCGGTTCAGATTTTGATATAGCTTCTACATATATATTTTCGTCCGATTTTACATAAAATTGACACAAATTTTGCACAACGTACTAAAGTTTTGAAATCGGTTCAGATTTGGATAGAGCTGCTATATATATTTTCTCCCGATTTTAGGTAATTTTGTCCCATTGTAAGAAGCAACCCTATATCAGAACAAATGAAAAAATTAGTACAAGTTGCAGAATTCGACGTATGTTAGCATTCATCTGTTGGATATACCCAAAGTGGTGAAGGGTATCATATAGTCGGCCCCGCACGACTTTACTACTTTCCTTACTGGTTTTAAAGTCGAATTAAGCAAATTGTTTGTAAACGCATTTTGTAGAGCTATTGCCAATAATTACAAATGTGAAATCAGATTTTGAAAATAAAAATAATCCAAAATGGCGAATCAACTATAAGAAGAAACCAGTGAGCGGAGCAGTATAGTCGGACGGGGACGACCATATGATACCCTACACAACTTCCACGAAAAACTAACTTTCTGTGGATCTATATTCTGAGCTTGGACAATATTTCGCGATTTTTGAACCATCTGGACTATCTAGAGGCCGACAAATATTACTAATGTTCAGTACAGCCCTTCTAATTACTTGTCCAGATTACCTTCCCTGGTGTTGTGTTCTTCTTATTCCCATTGGAGCCTATAGCTCGACTCGAAAAAAACACAAAAAATTAAGTTTTCGGTCCACTTCATCACAATATAATAATTTGATCATCACCAAAAATTGTAGGCGTTTCCTTGACCATAACTGGAATTTCATGGAACATTTTAAAGCGATCAGCGCTATATTTCCGCCCTAAATAAGATCTGAATACATAAGCACCTGTAAATATTTAAGTGTAACTCCCACATCTGAATACATACGACCATATATTTGGTATCAATTTAAAGGTCAACCACTGCCCTTGGATGTACCAACAACTTTTCGGATCTATGTCCTTCAGGGGTAAATCTATACGCTGTAGAATACAATTTTTTTCATTTTTCACACAAAAGTCAGGGTCCATTTGACCCGCTAAATATTGACCGTTCCTTATCAAAACAGGCATGCTTATTCTTTGGCCCGATCCCCTTAACATTTTTAAAGTATTAGTTTTATTCACAAAAATATAAAATTTTTAAACCGTGACTCACAATATTATAAAATGTTATTGGTGTAAAAGTTAAAGTCCCCAGATTTCAAATACATATACAATCTTCCTCAAATGGACTTTTTTTCAAAAAATTGGATACCTGGTCCATAAGAATCGGTTCAGAATTGATTTTCAATTGACATCATGTAGTTGGCACTTTGGTCCTCCCTTACTGATCTTCATTATTAACGAGTTGCAATCCACTGTACTAGGAAATACACATCCGATTACTTGATTAACATTTTTTGTCGTCGGCCCTTTGTGCCACTGGCACTCATAATGGCAGAAAATAAGTTGTGTTCCTTATAAGGGATACATAATTATTCTTAACACGCTATTACCGAAAAATGGTAGTTTTTAGCATTCCCTTTTGTATTATCATATTATAAAAAATGATTTTCCAAAAATGTACCTTTCAATAAATTTTGCATACGTCATTGAATAACATTTATTCCATACTTCAATTTTACATTTCCCAAATATCTAAAAATACTAAGAAAAATCTTTTTTTAATTTCCGTTTCGATCTAAAAATTCCAATTAATTCAATAGTGGCCTATTAATTTGTTGCGTTGCGCAAAATCTACAACATTAATTGACTATTTAAAATTCGAACACGTTTTGATAATTCTCGTAAATCTGGTTTAAAATTTGTTGCTCCTTCTTTTTTGTGTGTTAATTCGTTTAATTAAATCAAATGAAAATTTGCAACACACCTGAACTATTCGTATTATTGGTGGCAAACTTTCCTAGTATTCGCTGCTGGTAACGTAACGTCATTTCATACTTTTAACTTGTTACCTTCTCAATTCCAGAAATCCTGTTTTAAATATATCACACGTGCACAGAATCTCAATAGCTGTGCTGCTCCAGCTCCTGCTTTTGGCTAATGGAAAGTGATGTATCCGAGAAAATGGAAAATACTTGCAAATAAATTGAAATCCACATCGAGAAAAAAACAACAACAACAACGACGAAAAGAAAATTGTGAAAATCATCGGATGCTGGATATGAAAACACGTAATCTCTTTATTTCTTAACGTAAAATATATTCAGATTTTTCCATTTTTATACCCTTCACCACACTGTGGTACAGGGTATTATGTCTTTGTGCAAATGTTTGTAACAGGCAAAAGGAAACGAGATAGACCCATGGTTCCTTTTGAGAATATGCATAGAATCACTTTTTAAGTCGATTTAAGGATGTCCGTCTGTCTGTTTGTCCATGCATTTTTGTGAGCAAAGTACATGTCGCATTTATGATCCGAATTGGATAAAATTTGGCACAGCTCATTTGTTTGGCCCAAGGACGAACCCTATTGAAATTGGGAAAAATCGGTTCAGATTTAGATATAGCTCCCATATATATTTTCGTCCGATTTAATGTAAATGGTGTACTAAAGTCCCTATATATCTTTCGATTTACACGAAATTCGGTAGAAATCGTGAAAATCGGTTCAGATTTAGATATAGCTCCCATATTTAGTTTCCTCCGATTTCATGTAAATGGTGCACCAAAATTCCTATATATCTTTCGATTTGCACGAAATTGGGCATAATGTACTGAATTGAGCCTAGAGTGATGTCTGCCAAGTTTCGTCCGATTACATGTAAATGGTGCACCAATGTCCCTATATATCTTTCGATTTGCGCGAAATTTGACATAGCGTACAGATGTACAGATGATGTCTGCCAGGTTTCAAAAAAATCGGGATAGATTTGGATATAGCTCCTATATATAGTTTCGTCCGATTTCATGTAAATGGTGCACCAAAGTCCCTATATATCTTTCGACTGGCACGAAATTTGGAATAACGTACAGAATTGAGCCTAGAACGATTTCTGGTATGTTTCGTGGAAATCGGTCCAGATTTAGATATAGCTCCCATATATAGTTTCGTCCGATTTTATGTAAATGGTGCACCAAAGTCCCATTTATCTTTCGATTTGCTCGAAATTTGGAATAATGTACTGCTGGAATGATGTGTGCTGAGTTTCGTGAAAATCGATTCAGATCTAGATATATATATTTTCGTCCGATTTAATCTAAATAATGTACCAAGTTCTTATGTTGCATAGCGTTTTGAATTTAATCCAGAATAATGTGTGATATAGCATCCATATATAAGTAAATTGTGCATCAAACTTCTCATATTTGTTAGATTGACATCAAATTTTGCACAACGTACAAAATTGAGCATAGATTAACGTAGTTGGTTTTTCTGGAAGTACAGACCTAGCTCAACGGATGACCTATTGATATTTCTTTGAAGTCGATTTACATACTTGTGTTCCATTGTAACATGCTTATGGATATATCTAGGTCGTTTCACATATTTTATTTCATACAATTTCATGATAATAGTCCTGTTTATTATACCCATAGTGGTGAAGGGTATCATATAGTCGGCCCCGTCCGACTTTACTACTTTCCTTACTGGTTTTTTCTTTTCGGTTCATGTTTGTTCCTCACTTTTTGTTGCTCACTATGCTTTGAAGCATTAACGAATTTTGTTATAGAATTTATGAAAAGAAAAAAATTTAAAATATTTCAATACTGTATGCAGCATGGTAAACAATGATGTTCAATATGTATGGAGCTTTTGTTAACCGAAAAAAAATAATAATATATTTTAAACCTCTTATGAAACAATGCAATATTTTGAAGATACATGTCTTGTATGAATGTGTACATTGTTGGCTGATCTAAATCTGTCTTATGTTCATATTTCAAAAACACAACAGTAGCATTAAGAAAAGAGATTATTTTTATTAATTACGTCACCAAACCAGGTTTTGAACAAATAATTAATTTAAATAGCTACTTTGTAGACTTGCGTCTATTAAATATGTTGGAAATAATATATAGGTGAATAAAATTCGGGAATTTTCAAAGGTTTTTTCGTCATCATAAATCGGTTAAGACATTTGTATGTTGTTTGTGCATAAAAAAGACCAATTAAATACACTCAGTGTGGAGAACAGGTCTAAGACCTTAAATATACTCCAAACTTTTATGTAGAGGTTATGGCAAAACTTGTATCTATGGCAACTTGAAAGATCGTAATAACTGCAGAGGAATAACCCTACTCAACACCATTTACAAAACTCTGGCAACCATAATAAAGAGAATAATTTAACGGTAAGTAGAAAACTTTCTTAGGTGAACAGTCTGACCAAATAGAAGCTGTGAGACTTGTCCAAGACCCTACTAGTCAAAATATAAGTCCGTAACTACTGTTCATCAACGTTATGACAGGTTTCGACACCACCATAAAGTTGATATACAATCCGAGTAATAAAATCAATATTCGATGATACAGAACTCTCAGTTCTACAAAACAGGAAGATAAGACAACCATTTCGCACAAACGCGGGAGTAGAGCTAGAATACTCTCCGTCGTCCCACTGTTCACAATTTTCCGTATGAAATAATGAGTGAAGTCTACTCTCAGAAAAGAGACATAATGTGGAGTTTTACATGACAACTCAAAGACTTGGTGTCAGCGGATGATATATGTCTTCTCTCTCACACGATTTGTAACATGCCGTCAAAATTAGAAGACCTGTAGAGACTTGCTAACAAGGTTGGACTTGAGATTAACACCAATAAAACTAAGGTAATTCAAAATTAACAGTAGCCGTATAGAAAACATCGTGCTACAAGGCCAAACAATTTAAATGCTACCTAGGAAACACTGTAACAGAAAAGGTGGAATCGAACCTATTCAATGTAAGGGGTATGGGTAAGCTCGCATATACGCAGAAACCCCAACTTTAAATATTCAAACCATGAATAAAATTTAGTCAGCTATACCACTAATTAATCGATTCTGAAACCGTATGTAACTTGTATGTAATACCATCGCGCAAAACCTATTGGCATTCAAAACGATTTCAGCGAACCTTTCCACACAGTAAGTTATAGCTAATCAGCCATATTTTGGAGCTTTGGAGCACCATTTACTGAAAATCGGACTAAACTATATATGGGAGCTATATCTAAATCTGAACTGATTTCAGCGAAACTTTCCACACAGTAGGTTATACCTACTTCAGTGCGTTGTGCAAAATTTTGTGCCAATCGGCCATATTTTGGAGTTTTGGTGCACCATTTACTGAAAATCGGAAGAATCTATATATGGGAGCTATATCTAAATCCAATCCGATTTCAGCGAAACATTCCACACAGTAGGTTATAGCTAATCAGCCATATTTTGGAGCTTTGGTGCACCATTTACTGAAAATCAGACGAAACTATATATGAGAGCTATATCTAAATCTGAACCGATTTCAGCGAACCTTTCCACACAGTAGGTTATACCTACTTCAGTGCGTTGTGCAAAATTTTGTGTCAATTGGCCATATTTTGGTGTTTTGGTGCACCATTTACTGAAAGTCAGACGAAACTATAAATGAGAGCTATATCTAAATCTGAACCGATTTCAGCGAAACTTTCCACACAGTAGTTTATACCTGCTTCAGTGCGTTGTTCAAAATTTTGTGCCAATCGGCCATATTTTCGAGTTTTGGTGCACCACTTACCGAAAATCGGACGAAACTATATATGGGAGCTTTATCTAAATCTCAACCGATTTCATCGAAACATTCCACACGGTAGGATACACTAACTTCAGTACGTTTTGCAAAATTTTGTGTCAATCGGCCATATTTTGGGGCTTTGGTGCACTATTTACTGAAAATCGGACGAAACTACATATGGGAGCTATATCTACATCTGAACCGATTTTTCCCAATTTCAGTAGGGTTCGTCATTGGGCTAACAAAAAAACCTATGCCAAATTACAACCAATTCGGATCATAAATGCAACCTGTACTTTGTTTACAATTTAACATGGACCGACAGACGGGCGGACATGAATAAATCGACTCAGAAAGTGATTCTGTGCATATTCTCAAAGGGAACCATCTCGTTTCCTTCTGCCTGTTACAAACATATGCACAAAGACATAATACCCTGTACCACAGTGTGTTGAAGGGTATATAAATTGACAGTCTGTGTAACACAGTTATGGAGCAATCGTAACGAAATTTTGCATGTACGGTTGGTTCTGGCCAGAGAAGACCTCTATTGATTTTGATATCGGTCTTGAAATATTAATGATCGATTAATATTTCGAGACCGTTATAAGACCTTATCTTCACACTAAATCTATATTTGGTAAAAAAAATCGGATTTGTCACGATATATGAAATTGTATTTTCAGTTCGTTTTATACGCGATTTTCTGTTTCTAAATTTAGATCTTTTGTGAAGGTGTTACAAAACAAGTGGGCCGATACCCCTATCTTCAAACATTGTAAATATGCCCATCTTCAAATATTATTAGAATACCATCTCCGCACGTAATCTAAGTATAGAAGAAATCGGTGCAGACAGACGTACGGACATTTGAAAATTAACACAAATTATCACAGATTGAGACCAAAGAAACTTGGGGTTTAATACCGATATTGGTATTGGGGTTTAATATCCGAATTTGGTAACAATGTGTATATACAATAAGGCCTTTCTACTTTTAGACTTCTATAATACGAACTTTTAGTCTTCGCAGATAAGTCCATCTGGTCTTTTATTGGGGTCTAAAACTTATATTTGTGTGTCCATTCAAATGCAAGGGCGAATTTTGGAAAAAATCTCGTATAGACATTAATTAATAATACACAATGGAACATTGTCCGCAAAATACGAAATCAAGCAACTTTTGAAAATAACCATATTGCAACAAGCGTCGTCTGACAACCGCAATCAAGACACTTAATAAAAATACTACGACCGTTACATTCTACGAAGGAAATTTATCAGAGATAATTTAGTTTACTTTTCAGTGGGTGCTTGGATTTTGGAGAAAAAGCTTCCTCGGAATCGACATCAACACATGGGGATAACATAAAATAGAAATAATAGGAGATAGCCGTACCCAGAGGAAAATGACAACAATAAATATGTAAAGACTCCAACCACTCAACATGGAGTTCTTGTTAGACAAGGATAGATGACAGTCTCATAATGCGATTGTTATCACCTAGGAATCAAAACATGGAAAATCGTATTCAATAAAAAGTCTAGGTTTACCATCGCCTAATTCTAAAATAATTATTTGATCTTTCACATGACGACGATATGTATAGGCCGTCAAAAATCGCGTATATTCTTCTAATTAGACGATCCAATAATATAATCAATATCAATCAAACTTAAATTCTGTAAATTTTTTTTAGTTTGTATATCAAATGTGCTAAAAATACAAAAAATAAATTTTCCATAGCAAAAATCAAACAATTTCCAATTTAATTTATCTAGAAAATTACTTTCAATAAACAATGTTTTATTTGTTGCTATATGAACTATGCAATTACAAAAATATGAAAAAAACAACAACAACAAAAAGACAACATAACTAACTAACTACGCACAACATTTATTGCACTTGTGTATCCTGATATTACAGCAAAAGAACTGCAAAGGTTTGAAAGTAAAATTGAGTGGAGAACAACACGTCGTGAAATATACACAGACCGGGATGCGTTTTTTTCGTTGTGCTCTGGAGTTCTGAAGTCAAGGCGAAGAAATAACAAGAAGATCAAATGGCAGCAACGAAAAAAAACAGAAACTTCAGTTATCAATACATGTTCAAAGAGTTTTTACAAGGCTCCATCGTACACACAATCACAAAAACGTACACACACTTGCAGTTTCATATAATTATGAGTCATAACGGTGAAGTGTTTGAAAAAAAACACACCGCACAATCTGTTTATGGCAGCACGGTACAGTAGCAAGGAGGTTATATGATCCTGGTGACCTCTTTGACGCATGGAAGAAGGTTCCTTCAACTCTTAAATAGAATACTTTGTGGTCTTTTATGAAAAGACCGTCTGGTATTCAGAATGACTATGACGATATCTTCAGGTTTTCTATGACATCCTGAACTTCTGGTCATCTAAATGAAGGTCTTTTGGCCTTCTATGAGAAGACTGTCTTGATTTTCTATGAAACTACCTTCTGGTCTTCTATGGGAAAACTTTCTGGTATTCTATGAGAAGACTTTTTGGTTTCCTATGAGAAGAACTTCTGGGAGAAGTCTTTCTTGCCTTTGAGCCGACCTTCTGGTCTTCTGTTATAGGACCAGTTTTTTATGGAAATGGCCTTATGGTTTTCAATGAGAAGATCTTCTAGTATTTTATTAGAAGTCTTTCAATTCCTCCATTGGACGATTTTCTGGTATTTTATTAGAAGACCTTTTAGTCTGCTATTGGGAGACTTTCTAGTCTTCCAGAATACCTTCTGGTGTTCTATAAGAATACCTTCTGGTCTTCTAAACGAAAAATTAGGAAAAGACATTCTGATCTCCTAAGAGAAGACCTTCTGGTCTTCTATGAGAAGACCTTCTGTTCATCTATGGGAAGACCTTCTAGTCTATTATGAGAAGACCTTCTGGTGTTCTATGAGAAGTCGCTCTGGAATAAGACCTTCAGGAAGACCTTCTATTAGAAGACCTCATGGTAAAGGAATAACTTCTGGTCTTCTATAAGAAGACTTTTTTGTTTAATAATACCTTCTGGTCTTCTATAAGAATACTTTCTGGTCTTCTATAAGAAGACTTTCTGGTCTTCTATAAGAAGACCTCCTGATCTTCTATACGAAGACTTTCTGGTCTTCTTTACGAAGACCTCTATAAGGAAACCTCGGGTCATCTATAAGAAAATCTTTGTGTCTTCTATAAAAAGACCTTCTGGATTTCTATAAGAAGACCTCTAGGCCATCCATAAGAGGACCTTCTGGTTTTCTTTTAAAGACCTGCTTGTCTTCTATGAGTAGGTTTTCTATTCCTCAATTATGAGAGGACCTCCAGGCCTTCTATAAGAAGACCTTTTGTCTTCTATGAGAAGACCTTTTGTCTTCTATAAGAAGACCTTTTTTCTTCTATAATAAGACCTTTTGGTCTTCTATGAGAATGTCTTATTTTCTATCAGAATGTCTTCTTATCTTCCATAATATGACGTTCTGAGTAGATTTGCTATTGCTATTTCTATGAGTAGATTTATTATTCTTCTATGAGATGACCTTTTGGATTTCTGTTTGAAGGCGTTCTGGTTTTCTTTTAAAAGACCTGCTGGTCTGTTATGAATAGATATTCTATTCTTCTATTGGTAGGCCTTTTTGTCTTCTAGAGAAGACATTCTGATAAAATATGCCCTTCTTATCTTCAATGAATATTTCTTCTGATACTCTGTCAAAAGACCTTCTGGTCTTCTATGTGAATACCTCATGGTCTCATGATAAGGCATGTTTGTCTTCTAAGGGTTTCCTGATCTTCTGTGAGTAGATTTTCTATTTTTTATGAGAAAACCTTCCGGTTTTTTTGTGGATGGAGAATGATCCTGAGGTCTTCTATGAGAAAACTTACTGATCTTCAATGAAACGATCTTATGACCTTCTGAGAATGATCCTGAGGTCTTCTATGAGAAAACTTACTGATCTTCAATGAAACGATCTTATGACCTTCTGCGAAGCGATCTTCTATTAGAAGTCTTTCTAGTTTTCTATACGAAAAACTTCTGGACTTTTATGAGAAGTCCTTTTGGTCACTTTTGTAAAAACCTTGTGGCATTCTGTGCAAGAACTTTTTATGGGAAGACATTCCGTCTTTCAATAATACGACCATCCGGCATTCAATGAAATGGAATTGTAGCCTTTAATGAAGATACATCCTAGCTTTCTATGAGGATCTTCTGATCTTCTCTGAAAAAGACATTCTTGTATTTTATGGGGTAGGTCTTCTGGCCTACTATGAAAAGATCTCCAAGTCATAAAAATACTTCTGTTATGTTTTTCTGAAAATTACTGTTGTTAGGGTGTACTGAAAAATTATTATTGATAGGGTACCAAATTATTGTTGATAGTGTACCAATACAATTTCTGTATACTGTCAAACACACATCCACACATATATAAATATAGTTATAACTAGAATAAATGCTTCAATAAACTCTCGACCATGCCTGTGTAGACAGACATTCCTGTACATGGCCAATACTTATGTACTTGTATTAAGAGTTACGTTTACGGACAACTTTACACACATTGCAACACCCGCCCGTCAATGGAGCATGCCGGCTAGAGTGCGTATGTCCCGTAATAAAATATAGTACTTTGCACTTGTCGGAACAAACAGGGAACTGTTATTATTTACTCGCAAAAAAGAAGGAAAAGTAGTGGAAAAGCGAAACTTTCTTCCAGTTTCAGTTGTTGTTTATTCTACACCGAACGGGTGTTATTGAAAGGCCGACACAGTTACGTTGTACTTGATTCACTCACTCAGTCACGAGGGACGAGGCAGGCAGGGAGGCTGACTTACTGTCTACCACCAGTCAGTTATTATTGGTTATTGTTGCCAGCAAGCAAGCAAACAACAACAGATTGTGTTTAATGTAAATGCTACGTTATTTAGTTCGTTAGTTGGTCCGTTTACGCAGCGAGTCGAGTACATTTTGACTCAGATAAAAATAGTTTTAAATATCTTGTAGTTACAGAGTAAAACAAGAGGAAAATAAAGAAAGTAAACTCAGTATGTTTTTGTACAAGATTGTTATTGGAGAAAAGTTAGTTAAAAGTGTGTATCTCAAAGAATAAATTGTATTGAATTTATATTGAACTAATAAGGATAGTGTGTGTAAATAAGGTGTTGGATAATATTGATTGTAGGTCAATTATATTGCTGGAAAGCATTATTGGACAGAATACTAGGCCAAAAATATATACGTGTTCTAGTGTACCCAACAACATGATGTTGACATTCAAAATAATAAAATAGGTCGGTATAAAAATTTGCCATAATACTATATTGAAGTTTCAGCACTCCGGTTGGAAATATTGACAAAAACCGTTAATATACCGGAAAAGGAGGCTTATTTATTTGTACCAAAAGTTCATTTTATTTCCAATATTAAAATATAGTTTAGGAAATGGGTATAGAACCATTTAAGGGACAAAAATTAAGTGGGGAAATTTTTATTGAATGTTCATTGCAAAGAAGTTGTTTGCTTTTTATACCCTTCACCACACTGTGGTACAAGGTATTATGTCTTTGTGCATATGTTTGTAACAGGCAAAAGGAAACGAGATAGACACATGGTTCCTTTTGAGAATATGCATAGAATCACTTTCTAAGTCGATTTATGCATGTCCGTCCGTCCGTCTGTCTGTCTGTCCATGTTAAATTGTAAACAAAGTTAGGTCGCATTTATGATCCGAATTGAATGAAATTTGGCATAGATCACTTATTCGACCCAAGGACGAATCCTATTGAAATTGGGAAAAATCGGTTCAGATTTAGATATAGGTCCCATATATATATTTAACCGATTTAATGTAAACAGTCCCTATATATCTTTCGATTTGCACGAAATTTGGTACAGCCTAATCATTTAGGTCTAGAATGATGTCTGCCAAGTTTCGTGAAAATCGGTCCAGATTTAGATATAGCTACCATATATAGTTTCGTCCGATTTCATGTAAATGGTGCACTAATGTCCCTATATATCCTTCGATTTGCAGGAAATTTGGCATAACGTACTGAATTGAGTCTAGAGTGATGTCTGCCAAGTTTCGTGAAAATTAGATATGTCTCCCATATATAGTTTCGTCCGATTTCATGTAAATGGTGCACTAATGTCCCTATATATCCTTCGATTTGTACGAAATTTGGCATAACGTACTGAATTAAGCCAAGAGTGATGTCTGCCACATTTCGAGAAAATCGGTCCAGATTGCAATTTAGCTCCCATATATAGTTTCGTCCGATTTCATGTAAATGGTGCCCCTATATATATATATATATATATATCCTATATATCTTTCGATTTGCACGAAATTTGGCATAACGTACTGAATTGAGCCTAGAATAATGTCTACCAAGTTTCGAGAAAATCGGTCCAGATTGCAATTTAGCTCCCATATATAGTTTCGTACGATTTCATGTAAATGGTGCACCAAAGTCCCTATATATCTTTCGATTTGCAGGAAATTTGGCATAACGTACTGAATTGAGTCTAGAGTGATGTCTGCCAAGTTTCGTGAAAATTAGATATGTCTCCCATATATAGTTTCGTCCGATTTCATGTAAATTGTGGAGAGGGGGGCACCTTTGAACACTTTTTTCTTTCAAGCCTCATAATATTTTTATACCCTACACAACTATGTTGTCAGGGTATTATAGCTTTGTGCAGCCCCAAAAGTTTGTAACACCGCGAAATATTGGTCCTAGACCCACCTTTAAGTATACCGATCGTCATATCTCGACTAGCTGAGTCGATCAAGACATGTGTATCCGTCCGTCCGTCTGTCCATTATAATTTGTAAACACGATACAGGTCACAGTTATGGACCAATCTTCAAAATTTTGCATGTAGGATGGGTTCTGGCCAATGAAGACCCCTATTGTTTTTGGGAAAGATCGGTTAATATTTAGGGGATGAAATGGACCAAATACTAAATTTTTGTCGGTTTTTCTGGTCGCTCCAAAGGCCGCAATAATGGCCCGAACATCGTGAAATTTTGCATGGAGAAGGGGATCGGGCCAAAGAATAAGCATGCCTGTTTTGATAAAGATTGGTCAATATTTAGCGGGTCAAATGGACCCTGACGTTTGTGTGAAAAATGACAAAATTTGTATTCTATAGCGTATATATTTACCCCTGAATGACATCGATCCGAGAAGTTGATATTATATCAAAGAGGAGTGGTTGACCTTTACATTAATACCAATTATATTGTTGTATGTGCTCGGATGTGGGAGTTACACCTAAATATTTACTGGTATCTCCGTATCCGTATATTATTTAGTAACCCAGAGCGCGGAACTATAGCGCTGATCACTTTGAAATGTTCCATAAGGTTCCAGTTATGGTCAAGGACAAGGCCTTCGCTGATGATCAGATAATATTTTTGGAATGAAGTGGACCGAAAACTTAATTTTTTGTGTTATTTTCGAGTCGATATATAGACCACAAATGAAAGCCGAACATCACAACACAACTCACGGTGAAGGGAATCTGGATAATAACTGTACTGAATACTCGTAATATTCGGAAAATATGTCAGTGTGAGGAAGAGGTGCTGTTTACCTCTAATCGGGCAAGAGGATGCCAATATTACGAAATATTGCCCAGGCTCGGAATAAAAATCCGCAGAACTATATATAAACTACCGCAGTTCCGTGGTAGTTGTGTAGGGTATCGTATGGTCGGCCCCGTCCGACTATACTGCTCCGCTCACTGGTTTTAATTTAATTTGAACCTACAATTTCTCAAAAATGTCTCCTTAAAATTTCAACTGAAAATTTCCAAAGCTCTTGAAAATATTAGTTTTGGTAAAAAGTAATCCATTATTATACCCTACACAACTATGTCAAGGTATTATAGCTTTGTGCAGCCCCAAAAGTTTGTAACGCCGCGAAGTATTGGTCCTAGACCCACCGATCGTCATATATCGACTAGCCGTCCGTCTATCCATTATAATTTGTAAACACGATACAGGCCACAGTTATGGACCAATCTTCACGAAATTTTGAATGTAAGATGGGTTCTGGCCAATGAAGACACCTATTGTTTTTGGAAAAGATCGGTTAATACTTAGGTGATGAAATGGACCAAAAACTTTATTTTTGTCGGTTTTTCTGGTCGCAATTATGGCTCAAACACCGCGAATTTTTGCATGGAGAGGGAGATTGGGCCAAAGAATAAGCATGCCAGTTTTGATAAAGATCGGTCAATATTTAGCGGGTCAAATGGACCCTAACTTTTGTGTGAAAAATTACAAAATTTGTATTCTTGTATTTACATTTACATCTGTATTTACAGCTGAAGAACAAAGACCCGAGAAGTTGATAGCATTCCAAGAGAAGTGGTTGACCTTTAAATTAATACCAATTATATGGTCGTATGTACTCAGATGTGGGAGCTACACTGAAATATTTACAGGTGCTTATGTATTCATATATTATTTAGTAACTCATTACCACACTAGAGGGCGGACATATAGCTCTGATCGCTTTGAAATTTTCCATGATATTTCAGTTATGGTCAATGACAACGACTATAATTTTCGGCAATAATCAGATAAGAATTTGGGATGAAGTGTACCGAAAACTTAATTTGTTGTGTCGATGTATAGGCCACAATTGAAAGTCAAACATCACAACACAACCCACGGTGAAGTTAACTGGACAAGTAATTAGAAGGACTGTACAGAATATTAGCAATACTGGAAAATATGTCAGTGTAAGGAAGAGGTGCTGTTGACCTCTAATCAACAACAGGGTGTAGATATCACGAAATATTGCCCAGGCTTGGAATAAACATCCACAGAAAGTTACAGTTCCGTGGTAGTTGTGTAGGGTATCGTATGGTCGGCCCGTCCGACTATACTGCTCCGCTCACTGGTTTTTATATGAATTATAGGACGTTATTTAACATACTTTGGAATGTCCGATTTGCACCAAATATGAACCGTTTTGTTGTATGACTTGTTGCCATTTTAAAGGTAATTTCATAATGCCTCGCTCATAGAAGTCCTGCTCTTTATTTGAAAAAAGACATTTTGCAATGCAAGAAAAATATCATAATCGCTTGGTGCCAAGTCCGGACTGTATGGCGGATGCATTAAATTTTCCCTACTAAGCTCCCGAAGTTTCTGGCGAGTGGCGAGTAATGTACCATTTAAATAAAATTGGCCGAATATGAAAACTATATTCAAATATGAACATATTTCAGCGAAACTTAATACACCACAATGTCGAATCCATATGGTATGCTATACTAAATTTCATCTCAATAGGATAAACCTCGCTCTATACTGCATGCTATTCCAATTTTTGCCTCAATCGGACAAACCTTGTGAGATTGGTGTGCCATTTACATAAAATCGCAAAAAAAACTATATATGGGAGCTATATCTATATCTGATCCGACTTCAATGAAACCTAACACACGTTTTTGTAGACTCAATTCAACACATTACCAAAAAGTTCGCCTCAATCGAACAAAGGTGCACCGTTTACATAAATCGAACGAAAATATTTTTTGGGAGCTATATCTAAATCTGATCCAATTTCTACAAAATTTATCACATTCTATGCCAGACTCAATTTAAAACGATATACAAAATTTCGTCTCAATCGAAGAAACCTTGGGAGGTTGATGCACCATTTACATACAATCGGACGAAAATAAATATGGGAGCTATATATTTTAAACTCAGTTTCACACGTTATGAGTAAGACAAACCTTGGGAATCTGCGTAATTTGATATGTATATGTATGTATGTGTATGTAGTATGCACAGCTTCAGAATAATACTCATCCGAAGGTGCAAATTTTGTGCGATCAAATTTCTAAAAAACCTATTTTTCGGGCCAAATTTTTAGATCTGTCAACTGAATGATATGGGTACACGCGATCATAAAGTTTTTTACGTTTCGGATGATATAAAATCATTTTCGTGAAAATCCATCTACTAGAACGGCGGGAACTGGCCTTCCAAAAACACGAAATTTGGCAAAAAATGTTTTTGAAAATATCGCGGATTTATTTGCGTTTTCTGTGTATCATTTCCGCTTCAATAAATGACCTCATACGGATTTTGATCTTTTTCGAAAAGAGAACTTCAGCCGAAAGAGAGATGTACGCAATTTATCTCAAAAATAGATTTTGCTGGCACATCCATGGTTCTTAATGGACCACATTGAAATGGTATAGATCGATGTATTTTTTTAGGGTGCACACCGAAAACGGATGCGCGTTAATGGCATATGGTGTTTTCGGAGATTATTCGCGTTTTAAGATTTTTTGGGTACTTCGATGTAACGTGCGGCACATCTTAGCCGTCAAATGAAATTTCGCAAAATATGTATGGATTGGAAGATAAACTTCAGTACTTCCTGGAAACCGCATGCGCATCAAATGATTTTGAGAATTACGCGATTTACACGCAATTTAAAATGTATATTTCATAATATTTTTTTATTTTAAGATTTATTCCTATTTATAGAATTCTAAGATTTATCGGAAGGGTTTTGATATAATCCGGAAGGCGTATACTTATACACAAAAAGTGATTATTATTATATATGTCAATTTTTCGGCGAAATTCGGGTAAAATAGCAGAATAACCCCAACATTTTTTTCTGAAATTTCTTGTATACAATTAAAAAAATAAATATGATGACATTATTTTTTCGAACCAAAAACAAATATTTTTCGTCAATATCTTGTTTTGTTGTCGCTGTGATTTAGAAACCGCTACATGGACTTGTGTGATTTCGATATCATTTGATTCATCATGGTGTTTAGATTATGTAGATATTTTTAAATTAATTTTTAGGTGTGTGTATGTCATTAACATAATGAAAATATTGATGTAATCTGCTATATTTTTTTATTTTTCTTATATTTCGCGAATATGTGCAACTTTATTGTGATTGTTATAATATATTCATATTCTTATTTTACGGAGGCAGATATATATCAACGTTTTTGGTCAATATAATAAACGGCGTAATTTTAAGATTTTTTTCTTATGCCAAAAATTAAAACCTCGATAACTTTTGCGCGCATCAACCAAAAATTTGATCGCGAACGGTTTCGGAGTCAGAACATTTTTCTCTATATGTATACCAAAAATCATTGATGTGCCACAAAAACAAAAAAGCGGATTTTTTGAAAATGGAATATTAAAAAATTGGCAATATTGCCCATATATATATACATATATATTGAATTGAGTCTAGAATGATGTCTGCCAAGTTTCGTGAAAATAGGTCAAGATTTAGATATAGCTCCCATATATAGTTTCGTCCGATTTCATGTAAATGGTGCCCCAAAGTCCCTATACATCTTTCGATTTGCACGAAATTTGGCATAACGTACTGAATTGGGTCTAGAGTGATGTCTGCCTTGTTTCGTGAAAATCGGTCCAGATTTAGATATAGCTCCCTTTTATTATAGATTGATTTTAAGTAATTGACGCACCAAGGAACCAATAGGAACAAAATGTTCTGAAATTAGTATAACCTAACCTGTGACAAGTTTGTTTGAAATTGCTTAATATTTGGATAGAGCTTCCATATACACTGCGTATCATAACTATAGACGCACCCTTAATTCAATTGGTATGTTAGTTGACAAATAAAATGGACCCATTAAGTTATTTATTGTTCACAATAAAACGATCAAAAACACATATTATTCAACAAAAATGATTAATTTATTCTTTATGGTTTCGCCGAATTCTGCACTTTCAAAATTGCTGGTGTTGCATAACTATAGACGCACTTTTACAAAATTAGAAAAATTTTTTTTTTTAAAACTTAAATAAAATAAAATAACTTTTATAAATAATGGGTAGGGCCTCCCTTATTTTGAATAAGTTCAAAAATTTTATCCATCACACTGTTGTTCAAAATTATTCGCAAGTCTTCATCGATTGACCGCTATTCATCGAAAATCACTTCTTTGAGGTAAAATACCGTTTGGTATTGGAGGTTTTCTGCATAGACACGATGAATCATGATTCCACACATGTTCTCAATCGGATTCTGGTCGGAAATTTTAATATTTTTCGATTTTAACCATACTTGAGTATGGCGACTTTTATGAACTGGTGCGTTGTCCTGCTAAAAAACGAGTCCTTGATTGTTGCTGCTTTCCCAAAATGGCAATAATTTGTCTTCCAAGACTTGAACGTACTCCATTGAATTCATCCGACAACATGGAAATGTCAAATAAAGCATTTCGTGGCTATAAGATGCTCCCAAGGTGGCGGTTACCGAAATATCGTTATTTTTTAATACGATATTTCGGTGGCGGATTTTTATTCCGAGCCTGGGCAATATTTCGTAATATTGACATCCTCTTGCCCGATTAGAGGTAAACAGCACCTCTTCCTCACACTGACATATTTTCCGAATATTACGAGTATTCAGTACAGTTATTATCCAGATTCCCTTCACCGTGAGTTGTGTTGTGATGTTCGGCTTTCATTTGTGGTCTATATATCGACTCGAAAATAACACAAAAAATTAAGTTTTCGGTCCACTTCATTCCAAAAATATTATCTGATCATCAGCGAAAATTATAGGCCTTGTCCTTGACCATAACTGGAACCTTATGGAACATTTCAAAGTGATCAGCGCTATAGTTCCGCGCTCTAGAGTGATAATGGGTTACTAAATAATATACGGATACGGAGATACCAGTAAATATTTAGGTGTAACTCCCACATCCGAGCACATACAACAATATAATTGGTATTAATGTAAAGGTCAACCACTCCTCTTTGATATAATATCAACTTCTCGGATCGATGTCATTCAGGGGTAAATATATACGCTATAGAATACAAATTTTGTCATTTTTCACACAAAAGTCAGGGTCCATTTGACCCGCTAAATATTGACCAATCTTTATCAAAACAGGCATGCTTATTCTTTGGCCCGATCCCCTTCTCCATGCAAAATTTCACGATGTTCGGGCCATTATTGCGGCCTCTGGAGCGACCAGAAAAACCGACAAAAATTTTGTATTTGGTCCATTTCATGCCCTAAATAATAACCGATCTTTCCCAAAAACAATAGGGGTCTTCATTGGCCAGAACCCATCCTACATGCAAAATTTCGTGAAGATTGGTCCATAACTGTGACCTGTATCGTGTTTACAAATTATAATGGACAGACGGACGGACGGACACACATGTCTTGATCGACTCAGCTAGTCGAGATATGACGATCGGTATACTTAAAGGTGGGTCTAGGACCAATATTTCGCGGCGTTACAAACTTTTGGGGCTGCACAAAGCTATAATACCCTGACAACATAGTTGTGTAGGGTATAAAAATATATATATATATATATGGGCAATTTTGCAAATTTTTTAACATAGCTGAAGCGGAGGTTCACCCCTTTATAACTCGGGAACTACTCAAGTATATGAAAAAAAGTGAATAGTTTGGGTTAATTGATCTGTCGTTGCAAACTGTTCATGATATTGACCTCCAAACTTTATTTTGGTGGAAGCTGTGTCTACTTTAATGTAAGAAAATGTGTAAAAACAGGTTGAGGCGAACCAGTTTTTTTATGTTCTCTATCGATTTGTGACTAAGCCACTCATTGCACGGTCTTCGTGTCAAAATAAAACTAGAAGCCAACAAAATGGGGACTACGCCCCTTGTGTATCATTTTTCGAAATTTTAACTGCATCTACCTTTAAATGATGCTGACATTTTGAAGCTCGATTTTGAGTGTTTTTTTAATTTTACTTCTAGCTTTAATACGCAAACAGGAATTTATAAAAATCGA
Organism: Musca vetustissima; assembly: GCF_032173495.1. Taxonomy (NCBI): domain Eukaryota; kingdom Metazoa; phylum Arthropoda; class Insecta; order Diptera; family Muscidae; genus Musca; species Musca vetustissima. The sequence continues at coordinate 66,019 of NW_026887765.1, read as the reverse complement.
TTATAAGATTATTGTAGTCGCGAATCTGAGTAATTTGATATATATTTTGTGTATGTAGTATGCACAGCTTCAGAGCAATACTCATCCGAAGGTGAGAATTTTGTGCGATCAAATTTCTAAAAAACCTATTTTTCGGCCCAAATTTTTAGATCTGTCAACTGAATGATAGGGGTACCCGCGATCAATAAGGTTTTTTACGTTTCGGATGATATAAAATCTTCTTCGTGAAAATCCATCTACTAGAACGGCGGGAACTGGCCTTCCAAAAACACGAAATTTGGCAAAAAATGTTTTTGAAAATATTTAATTGCGTTTTCTGTGGATCATTTTCGTTTCAATAAATGACCTCATACGGATTTTGATCTTTTTCGAAAAGAGAACTTTAAAAACTTGAGCCGAAAGAGAGATGTACCCAATTTATCTCAAAAATAGTGTTAGCTGGCACATCCATGGTTCTTAATGGACCACATTGAAATCGGTATAGATCGATGTATTTTTTTAGGGTGCACACCGAAACCGGATGCGCGTTAATGGCATATGGAGTTTTCGGAAATTATTCGCGTTTTACGTTTTTTTGGGTACTTCAATGTAACGTGCGGCACGTCTTAGCCGTCAAATGAAATTTCACAAAATATATATGGATTGGAAGATAAACTTCAGTACTTCCTGGAAACCGCATGCGCATCAAATGATTTTGAGAATTACGCGATTTACACGAAATTTAAAATGTATATTTCATAATATTATTTTATTTTAATATTTATTCCTATTTATAGAATTCTAAGATTTATCGGAATGGTCTTCATATAATCCGCAAGACGTATACTTATACACAAAAAGTGATCATTTTTATATATGTCAATTTTTCTGCGAAATTCGGGTAAAATAGCAGAATAACCCCAACATTTTTTTCTGAAATTTCTTGTATACAATTAAGAAAATAAATATGATGACATTATTTTTTCGAACCAAAAACAAATATTTTCCCTCGATATCTTGTTTTGTTGTCGCTTTGATTTATAAACCGCTACACGGACTTGTGTGATTTTGATATCATTTGATTCACCATCGTGTTTAGATTATGTAGATATTTTTAAATTAATTTTTAGGTGTGTGTATGTCATTAATATAATGAAAATATTGATGTAATCTGCTATATATTTTTCAGAGTCAGATCATTTTTCCCTATATATGTACCAAAAATCATCGATGTGCCACAAAAACAAAAAAGCTGATTTTTTGAAAATGGAATTTTAAAAAATTGGCAATATTGCCCATATATATTTATGAAAAAATGTAAATGTCTTACATAATCTATTTTAATAATGCAAGTTCATTCCCAACATATACACCACACAGCGCAATTGAAATAATACTAAGCCTATTCATTAGTGGTTTACTGACAAATATGAAAAATCCATCGTTTCTGATAACACACTTTAATGATGGATTACATTTGTATGGCCAATTACTCACAAACATACACAGGTGTAACAATATGTGAATAACAACAACAATTCCCAATGGCATGAAATGAGTTTATGAGCCAACCACTTTCGCTCTCCATTATCGCAAATATTGTATTATGACTGGCAAATACCACAACATTATGGTTTTTCTATTGTTACCCAAAAATATCCTCATTACATGTGATTGATGAGTACATCAATGAGTTTCAGTTTTTATGGGAATATTTTGCACCTAACACCATATTGTTGTGTGTCTCTTATCATGTGTTGCTGGAATAAAAATATTGGCTTATAAATATTTGTTTAAATGTTGAAAATATTTATGTATGGATGTTTCACAAATAACCAGTAAGGAAAGAAGTAAAGTCGGGCGGGGCCGACTATATGATACTCTTCACCACTTTGGGCATATTCAACAGATTAATGCTAACAGACGTCGAATTGTGCAACCTATACTAAATTTTTCATTTGTTCAGATATAGGGTTGCTTCTTACAATGGGACAAAATTACCTAAAATCGGGAGAAAATATATATTGAAGCTCTATCCAAATCTGAACCGATTTCAATGAGAATGCAGAGGTTAACTTATATTAACTACAGTTTATTGTACAAAATTGTGTGGCAATCGGACAAACTATGGGTCTTTAGTGCACAATTTACATAAAATCGGAAGAAAAATATATAGGAGCTATATATAAATCTGAACTGATTTTAAGGAAACTTTACACACAATCCAGACTCATTTCACCTTAAAGCGAACGGAGATATATATGGGAGCCAGGGACGTACGCAGGGGGGCGGCCCGGCCCAATTTCAATACGGTTCGTCCTTGGGCCAATTAAGCGACCTGTGCCAAATTTCATCCAAATCGGATCATAAATGCGACCTGTACTTTGTTAACAAAAAATACATGGACGGACGGACAGTCGGCATGCATATATCGACTCAGAAAGTGATTCTAAGAATATTCTCAAAAGGAACCATGGGTCTATCTCGATTATTTTTGCTATTACAAACATATGCACAAAGACATAATACCCTGTACCACAGTGTGGTGAAGGGTATAAAAATGATGCAGACAAACACATAAAGTTGTCATACAGTATGGGGGGTAGAAAATGCTAAATTGAGCCTAGAACTACGTGTTATATGTTTTGTACAAATCGGTTTAGATTTAGCTCCTATATATAGTTTCGTCCGCCTTCATGCAACCTGCACGCTAAATACCCAGTGGTTGCCCGATTACGACGAAATTGGCAAGTCCTTAAATCTGTCTGAATAAAGTTATTTATAAATTAAATGACATGTATGTGGATTGATGAAAGTCAATAAAGGTCTAGGTGTCTCATAGTCGGTCACTTTGCACATTGACGCAATGTTTGTATATCTAAATATTTTTATTTCCCCTATTAATTTTTTCTATAGTTTTCACAAATATTTGTCATAACAAACTTGTCAAGTATTTTCAAATGACACTTATTGTGCCTCCAAAAAATTTTCGACATCCTTGTAGAATTTCACTATTTTTATATTTTCACAGGTGATTGACCGGAACGTCTATAGCCTTTTAGTGCTTGTTAAATTATTATTCTTGTATATGAATTGCTTTTCCGTCACTTCTTCTTGGTGTTGGAAAACATGCATAAGCCCAACTCATTTTTTCCGCAAATTCACTTAAAACGCCATAACTTTTAAAATTAAATTCTTAAACAAAAAACTATCTGTGTGGTAGCATTTCTTTATATTGAGTCTCAAGTATGTGTGTGTATTTGTCTAGACGTTGTCCGCCAAAAAAAAAAAAAAAAAAAAAAAACCCGAACCAAACCGACAATATCCATACATATAATATGAAAATATATCTAGGCTTTTTAGCTTGCCATAAAGTAAATGACGTAGCCGTTCATAAGTTCATGTACAAGTCATATATTTTTATTTTGGCGAGACGCCATCGGATATAAAATAAATAAAAAAAAATATTAAATCGTTCGAGGATATTTGTGGCCTCTTAAAAGAAAACTTATTCCTACACTGATACTTTTTTTAAAGTACAAAATTATTATACGGCTTTATGTTGTAATAACAACAAATATTTTATTACTTTGCCGCGGTATTTCTGACTCTGGGGTGTGGTGAGTAATGTCAGTTTTTTGTGGGGGAAATATTAAACTTAAGAATTTGAAAGTTTAGAAACGATGGAATTTTCACAAAAATATCGCTATAATAAAGTTCTTATGTTTAGATTCTAATTAGGTTTTATATACCACTGATTATGACGATGTGGATTTTCAAAATATTATTTTCCAAAGTTGTTATTTTAAATTATCATATACTTGAATATCTTATTCCTTGACATTCGTCAAGTAGAAACTACGACATTACTAACCAGTAAGGAAAATAGTAAAGTCGACTATATGATACCCTTCACCACTTTAAGTATATAAAATAGATGCCATCGAACACACGTTGATTATTTTTTGCACAATTTGGATGAAATCGGTAGAGAATATATGGAAACTATATCTGAATCTACGACATTTTCAACAAAGGTAAATAACGTGATTTTAGGGGCTTTTTTATACGTCGTGCTAAATCGGACAAATTCTGAAACTTCGGTGCACCATTTTCATAAAATCGGGCGAAAGTATATAGGATCGATGATCAATTGAATGGGTTCTTAAGGGAACCCCACCCATTCTCGATTTTAATTTTTCAAGATGTTCAATGCGCTGGTAAATCAATACCAGTGCTTGTTAAGGTTTGTAACTTTCCATATATTTGCAGATTTAAAAGAGAAGAATAATTATTTAGAAAAATTTTTTTTATTGTTTTGTTGTTGTTTTTTTTTTTTTTTTTTTTTTTTTTTGTAATTAAAGAAATAAGTCGAAATTATATATGAAAGCTACGATATATCTATATCTGAACCGACTTGAAGCAAACTTGCCAGAGATTAATTTATATTAACTTCAGTACTTTGTGCCAATCGGCCTAGCTGTGGATATTTAGTGCACAATTTACTTAAAATCGGACGAAAATATATATAGGAGGTGTACTCATCATTGTAGACTTAATTCAATACGATATGCCAAAATTCTAGTCTTAATTTAGTACGCTATACCAAAATTCATGACAATGAAAAGATTAGCAGGGACTTTGGTGTACCATTTACCTAAAATCGGGCGAAACTATATATGGAGCTATATCTAAATCTGAACCGATTTTCACGAAACTTAGCACACGTCATTCTAGACTTAATTCAATACGTCATCCCACAATTCGTGCAAATCAAATGATTTTCAGGGACTTTGGTGCACCATTTACCTAAAATCGGGCGAAACTATATATGGGAGCTATATCTAACTCTGAACCGATTTTCATGAAACTTGTCACACATCACTCTAGGCTTAATTCAGTACGTTATGGAAAATTTCGTGCAAATCGAAGGACATATAGGGACTTTGGTTCACCATTTACATGAAATCGGACGAAAATATATATGGGAGCTATATCTAAATCTGGGCCGATTTTCACGAAACTTAGCAAACATCATTCTAGGCTCTATTTAGTACGCTATGCCCAATTTCGTGCAAATCGGAAGATATATAGGGACTTTGGTGCACCATTTGCATGAAATCGGAGGAAACAATATATGGAAGCTATATATATATGTCTGGACCGATTTTCTCGAAACTTTGCAGACATCACTCTAGGCTCAATTCAGTACGTTATGCCAAAATCGAAAGATATATAGGGACTTTGGTGTACCATTTACATGAAATCGGACGAAACTATATATAGGAGATATATCTAAATCTGGACCGATTTTCTCGAAACTTGGCAGAAATCACTCTAGGCTCAATTCAGTACGTTAATGAAATTTGGTGCAAATCGAAAGATATATAGCGACTTTGGTGCACCATTTCATTGAAATCGGACGAAACTATATATGGGAGCTATATCTAAATCTGGACCGGTTTTCACGAAACTTGGCAGACATCATTCTAGGCTTAATTTAGTACGTTATATTAAATTTCGTGCAAATTGACAGATATATAGAGTCTTTGGTGCACCATTTCAACAGTGTTCGTACTTGTGCCAAACAAATGAGCTGTGCCAAATTTCATCCAAATCGGGTTATAAATGCGACCTGTACTTTGTTTAAAATTTAACACCAACACATGGACAGACGAACGGATGGACATGCATAAATCGACTCAGGAAGTTATTCTATGCATATTCCTAAAAGGAACTATCTCGTTTCCTTTTGCCTATTACAAACATATGCACAAATACATAATACCCTGTACCACAGTGAGGTGAAGGGTATAAACACGCCATAATATGACGTGAGACAGTCCTAATTCCTAAGAACGACGAGGAATCGACACATTTGGGTCTTCGGCAACACCTTCACTTCCATCAGCGATATTTTCAGCGGAACGAGCAAAACGATGATGCCCAGGCCTTACAATATTTGTAACCGATTGCTTGCATAGTTGGTCTACATCTGTCGAATTCCAGTCCCACACTTTTGAAACAACGAAATGGATAAGCCTACACACCGAAAGTTGTGAAAAATATTTAAGATGGAGCTTTGCAACTTTTTTTTAAATTACATTGTTACAACTCATAGGAAGTTTGGTATTGGAACCGAACATATATCGGTATCACCTACATTCCTGATTTTTTGAAACATGTTTTCAATGGCGGACCTTTGAAAAAATATTTTGGAAAATCGCCGATTTTTGACCAAAAATCAAGTTAAAAAATAATGAAGATCTTCACTGATTGGCTTTATCCTAGTTCATACGATAGCTATACACTCACAGAGAAACGTGTAAAAATTTGGAATCGATTGGATTATTAGTTTTTGAGTTATCGTGCCCGCCATTCCCAAAAGAAAAAAACGCGTTTAAAGTTTGAGAAGCCCTTTAGCCGTCACTTGATGCTGACACAATAAATAGGCTATATTTTCAAGTGTTCTTGAGATTTTCAATTGAAATTTGAGATTTTCAATTGAATTAAATCAAAAAAAAAAAAAAAAAATTGACCCAGAGAAGGGGGTCAGTTTTTTTTTAAGTCAGTTTTTTTTTCTTAAGAATCGAGCTTGATGATCAAAGTTTTGCCATGAAAAGGAAAACCATGAGAGCAACCTACGCACCCTCCATTATGCGACATATTTCGCCGTTGGTTAAGCGACTCAGCAGGCATATTCGGCTATGTGCCTTTACAAGGTCATATGTTCATAACTCGTATTTATATTGCAGTTGATGCGAAATTGCATTTGCGAATGTAATTCAAATTTATCAAGGTTCGACATTTGTCTTCGATCTAGAAAACGTAATTTTCAAGGCAGATTTTTGTTGTAGCGATGCATAATTAATTCACACATCTACAATTGTTTCCATGGTATACACATGTTTCTTTCACAACCTTTCGGAAGTGTGTTGATGGCTCAGAACGCTAACGCTGGCTATATTGCTCTGTAGACCGAGGTGCGAACCCTAGCTTTGTTCAGCTGAAAAAAATTCTTATTTATCATTATCTTATTTATATTTATTATCATTTTGAATGGATTTTTGAGTAATTTTTTCCCCTTCGAGTCGAACTTAATTATCGATCGAAAGGAGATATACCGAACCGATTTTAACGAAACTTAACAAATCTACGCTTGATTCAGTACACTGTGCAAAATTTTGTCACAATCGAACAATCTTTGTGAGTTTGGTGTATATTTTACCTTTGAGAGCTATATCTAAATCTGAACCGACCTTCTCGTCCTTGGGTTAAATATACGACTTTGTTTACAATTTTACATCAACATATGTACGGACGGACTGACGGACATCATAAATTGACTCAGAAAGTGGTTCTCAACTATTCTCAACTTACTTACAATTTACAATGTCAAATTCCAGTTCAATTCGGCTGAATAACTTACCCAAGATCCCAAAATATATGGGGGTACAACGTAACTGGGACTAATATTCATAAATATTACAGACAAATTAATTGAAAACATGTTTCAAAAATTCAGGAATTTAGGTGGTACCGATATATGTTCTGTTCCAACACCAAACTTCCTATGAGTTGTAACAATGTAATTTAAAAACCAGTAAGGAAAGTAGTAAAGCCAGACGGGGCCGACTATATGATACCCTTCACCACTTTGGGTATATTCAACAGATGAATCCTAACAGACGTTGAAGGACCATTAACACGAAAATGGATCCATAAACATGTCATTCTGCAACCTAAACTTTATTTTTCATTTGCTGCTGCTTCTTATGCTGCTTCTTATAATGGGACAAAATTATGTAAATCAATTTAAAGCATATATATATATATATATATATATTAAATCGGACGACAATATATATGGGAGCTATATCTAAATCTGAACAGATATTCAGGAAACTCAGCACACATCATTCTAGACCTACTTCATTACGCTATGCCAAATTTCGTGCAAATCGAAAGATATATAGGGACTTTGCTACACCATTTACATTAAATCGGGCGAAAATATATATGTGGGAGCTATATTTAAATCTGGACCGATTTTCAGGATACTTAACACACATATTGCTAAACTTAATTCAATACGCTGTGAAAAATTTCGTGCAAATCGAAAGATATATAGGGGCATTGGTACACCATTTACATTAAATCGGACGAAAATATATATGTGAGCTATATCTAAATCTGAACCGATTTTTCTGACTTTCAATAGGGTTCGTCCTTGGGCCAAATAAGTGACCTATGCCAAATTTCATCCAATTCGGATCATAAATGCGACCTGTACTTTGTTTACAATTTAACATGGACAGACGGACGGACAGACGGACATGCGTAAATCGACTCAGAAAGTGATTCTATGCATATTCTCAAAGAGAACCATGTGTCTATCTCGTTTCCTTTTGGCTGTTACAAACCTATGCACAAAGACATAATACCCTGTACCACAGTGTGGTTAAGGGTATAAAAATATATAGGAGCTACATATAAATTTGAACTGCTTTTCAGGAAACTTTGCACACATCACTCCAGACTCATTTCAGTACACTATGCGAAATTTTGTGCAAATCGAAATATGTATAGGGACTTTGGTACACCATTTACATTAAATCGGACGAAAATTTATGTAGGAGCTATATGTAAATCCAAACCGATTTTTACGAAATTTAACGTGCACTATTCTAGACTTAATTAAGTACTATATACCAAATTTCGTGCAAAACTAATTCATTTCACTATGCCAAATTTCGTGCAAATCAAATGTTATATAGGTACACGATTTACCTTAAATCGGACGAGGATATATGGGGCTATATCTAAATCTTAACCTATTTTCAGGAAATTTAACACACATCATTCTACACCAAATTCATTAGGCTATACCAAATTTCGTGCAAATCGAAAGATATATAGGGACTTTGGTACACTATTTACCTTAAATTGGACGAAAATATATATGGGAGCTATATCTAAATCTGAACCGATTTTCAGGGAACTTAACACACATCATTCTAGACCTAATCCATTTCGCTATGCCAAATTTCGTGCAAATCGAAAGATATATAAGGACTTTGGTACACAATTTACCTTAAATCGGATATATATATATATATACATAAATGCAACCTGTACCTTGTTAACAAAAATACATGGACGGACCCATGGTTCCTTTTGAGAATATGCATAGAATCACTTTCTGAGTCGATTTATGCATGTCCGTCCGTCTGTCCATGTTAAATTGTAAACAAAGTACAGGTCGCATTTATGGTCCAAATGGCACAGCTCATTTGTTTGGCCCAAGGACGAACCCTATTGAAATTGGGAAAAATCGGTTCAGATTTAGATATAACTCCCATATATATTTTCGTCCGATTTAAGGTAAATGGTGTACCAAAGTCCCCATATATCTTTCGATTTGCACGAAATTTGGAATTACCTACTGAATTAGGTCTAGAATGATGTGTGCTAAGTTTCGTGAAAATCGGTTCAGATTTAGATATAGCTCCCATATATAGTTTCGCCCGATTTTAGGTAAATGGTGCACCAAAGTCCCTGAAAGTCATTTGATTTGCACGAATTGTGGCATGGCGTATTGAATTAAGTCTAGAATGACGTGTGCTAAGTCTCGTGAAAATCGGTTCAGATTTAGATATAGCTCTCATATATAGTTTCGCCCGATTTTAGGTAAATGGTTCACTAAAGTCCCTGCTAATATTTTTATTGGCATGAATTTTGGTATAGCGTACTAAATTAAGTCTAGAATGATGTGTGCTAAGTTTCGTGAACATCGGTTCAGATTTAGATATAGCTTCCATACATAGTTTCGTCTGATTTTAGGTAAATGGTGCACCAAAGACTCTGAAAATCATTCGATTTGCACGAATTTTGGCATAGCGTATTGAATTAAGTCTACAATGATGAGTACACCTCCTATATATATTTTCGTCCGAATTTAAGTAAATTGTGCACTAAAGATCCACAGCTAGGCCGATTGACACTACGTACTGAAATTAATATAAATTAATCTGATTAATATAAATTAATCTCTAGCAAGTCGGTTCAGATATAGATATATCGTAGCTTCCATATATAATTTCGACTTGTTTATGTTTATTGTACACCAAATAATAAATAGGTGTCTGATTGAGATTAAATTTTAAACAGTGCAGCATACCGAATAGAGTGTGTCAAGTTAGCTTTAAATCGATTTACAAATTACAGATCTGTCCCACTGTGCGCAAACGACTCTAAACTTGCCCAAATGAAATTAAATTTAGTATAGGTTCCAGAAAGACATAAAAATCACATATTTAAGTTCGTTCAATTTCATGTCAAAAATCCTTCAAAAAGGCGACGTCTTTTCGGATACATATGTTAAATATACCCAAAGTGGTGAAGGGTAGCATATAGTCGGCTCAATCCGATTTTACTACTTTCCTTACTGGTTTTTTTCTGGTCGAGTAATTTCTTGTTGGGATGATATCAACTGGCCATTAATATCATGCAATTTGACACATAAAAATTTCTTATGGGCCTACACGAAAGACCATGCAAATATGCAGAAAAACCTTCATCTATTGAGTACCTAAAAATGAACATGTTCAAATTTCGATCAGACTGGTTACTCCCTTCGAGACTTATCGTGAGCATAACCAGCCAGACAACTTGCGGACATTTTCAAACCCAAAGTGTATATACCTTCATTAGACTAAAGCTGGGAATATAAATATTTAAAATTCCCAAACTCAGATATTTTTAAATAAAATATTCACAAAACTATTTCAACCATTATAATATCATTACGCACCTTTTCCAATATATTTGCCGAATTTTTATTATTATTTTTTTTTTGCTGTTTTAAAAATCACAATCCACAATTTGACATTAGAATGCTAAAACTTTTTCCCCTTATATATGTATATCGTATATGTTTATTTCATTTTTCGAAAATATTTACTTCCGGTATGTTTAGAGTTTCTTTTTTTTCAAAACTTTCAAATGCACTTAAAGTTTTATCGATTTTTATAAGTGTATTCATACGTATGAAAAAGAATAGAATAAAGGAAAACAAAAAAGGTGACTACTTATATCTGTCTGTATTTATATTCATATGTGTGTGTGTGTGGGTGTGCGCGTTTGTGTTCACAAAAGTTTCCAAAAATTGTATCCAGTTGAGTTTTTAAAATTCAACCAACCGAAAACCTTATGATAAGCACTTATATTTTTTTGAATAGTATAGTGGGTTAGTTGTTTGTGTGTGTGTGGGAGGATATAGTTCTTCGTGTTGATGATGAGCACAGTGTTCATAGTGTAGCAGTGAAATGACGGTCTATTGCACAGGAAATGCTAAAAATGATAATACTATAAAAACAGGAGGAAAAACAACAACTACATCAACACAAACATAGAAATAATATCTAAACTATTCCATGGCTTTTTAAATGACATTTATGAAAGGAGAATATGAGCATAAACGAAGAGAGAACGAGCGACACAAAATTGTTTTAAATTTAAATGGCAAACATAAAAAAGTTTGTTATAACTCTCATCACCATCGTCGTCGCACCGAAGGTGGTGATACTATGGTATTTTATTTCCTTGCACAATTTATTACTTTCGTCCATAAAATTGCTGTTTCCTTTCACTGGCTAGCCACCATTGCCACCACCACCACATCATTTTCGGCTTCGATCATTTCCTTTGATGCCACTGAAGTTTTATTGCAATTTCCTCTTAAGAACTTGATGAATGACCATCAACATTGATTGCATAAATAGCTAGCTAGGTAGCTACCTAGCTACCTATTTCGCAAGCAACATTATCCATCCAGCACTTACCCACTTTTATGAGCTGGAATTTTATGAACGTATGCAGGAAATGGGAATTAATAATAATCACACCAATCAATACATGTCTAATAACCAGTAAAGATTAAGTGCCCTCATTACATAGACTCGTAATGAACAGAGTTGCCAGGATTTGTGAAGGTTGTAATTGGAGCTTCAATAGCCATTAGTATAAGTATTTTTGATGTCAAGAGTAAATTAATATTCAGTTAAAATACAATTATTGTATGTATATTGATGCCATGTCTGTCTGTTGACATAACACTTTACACATACTCTGGATGCCTAGGATGTTTTATATTGAAATTCGGATATATCGGTCCACCTTTTGGTATAGCCTCAAACCGATCCATTTTCGTAATTTGAAATTTTGCACTTCATTGATGAAAATGTTACCTAATTTAACACTAGAACGCCGAAGGCGGTCATTTTGATCGCTTTCCAATTTCAAGTACAAAAGCAACTGTGCATTTAATGACACTTTTTTTTAAATTTGGTGAATTTTTTATAACAAACGTAATTCTATGAGGTACAAAAAGTCACCATATTTAAAAAAAAGTGTCATAAAATGCACAGTTGCTTTTGTACTAGAAATTGGAAGGCGGTCAAAATGACTGCCTTCGGCGTTCTAGTGTTAAAGTTCAGGGTTAATTTTGTGGTTTCAACATATTTGTATTGAATTCGACATCTGTCAAACCATTTAACCAAGTTGAAAGTCTAACATTGACGGAAATGTATCGCTTAACTATATCATAACAAATTCTGCTACATATCGGAGAATATGGTTTACATTATCGTCCAACTACCCAAGCAATTGTCAAAATTGTGAACAAATTTGGAATGACTGGAGGGGTTACGAATATTATAAGGCTGGGCATCATCGTTTTGCTTAAAATATCGTTGCTTTAAGGGAAAGCCCCCCCCCCCACCATTCACGATTTTTTATTTTTAAGATTTAAAATGGGCTGGTAAATGAATACCAATGCTTGTTAAGGTTTGTAACCTGGCACATATATATTTGAAGATTTAAAAAGGAAGAAAAATAATTTACCAAAATTTGTTGTTGTTGTTTTGTTGTTGTTTTTTGGGTTCAAAGAAAAGTCCTTATTTTTGATGGCGGGCATGATAACTCCTCACTGGAACATCGGAATCCGAAAATTCAAACGGTGTTAGAAAGAGTACTTGTCTGGCTCTCGTATGAACTAGGATTATTGACTTCGCACAACAATTAACAAAATGGCGGAACTTTGATTTTTTTTTTTTTTTTGGAAAATCGCCTATTTTTGACCACAAAATAGGTTATAAAATAAGGAAGATCTTCACCGATTGGCTTTATCCTAGTTCATACAAGAGCTATACACTCCCAAAGAAACGTGTCAAAATTTGGGACCGATTGGATTTTTAGTTTTTGAGTTATCGTGCCCGCCATTCGCTTCGAGAAAAATGGGTTTAAAGTTTGAGAATCACTCTTGATGCTGACACAATAAATCGGCTATATCTTCAAGAGTTCTTGAGATTTTCACTTGAAATTTTGTATGGACATTCTAGAATTAGAGTAGATTCGAATTAAATAAAAAAAATTGACACCGTGAATGGGGGGTCCCGAATGTGTCGATTCACCGTCGTTCTCAGGAATTAGGACTTATGGCGCATTTTGCATTAGATCTACAACCAAGCCCAGCTCACGCAGAAACTGAAAACAGCGGGGCATTTATAACGTCATAGATACGTTGAATTAATGCTTAAACAATAGGCGATGGAGGGCAATTTTTCGAACGCAATTTTCTTCATATATGAATCACATTTCTCACTCGGTGTATATGTTAATCAACAAAATTGTCGTACTTAGGGTTCTGAGAATTCTCAAGTAAAGGAAGAAAGCTCAGAAAAAGTCACTATGTGGTGTACTCTATGGTCCGAAGCTAATCATAGCTTAGACCTTACTTCTTCGAAATCGACGATGGAACGGCTGTCACTTCGCAGTGTTATGAACTTATCGTAACTTTATATACCATTTACCACACTGTGGTACAGGGTATTATGTCTTTGTGCGTATGTTTGTAACAGCCAAAAGGAAACGAGATAGACTCATGGTTCCTTTTGGGATATGCATAGAATCACTTTCTAAATCGATTTATGCATGTCCATTTGTCCGTCTGTTTGTCCATGCTAAATTATAAACAAAATATAGGTCCTATTTTTGATCCGAATTAGATGAATTTTTGCACAGCTCATCTATTTAGCCCAAGGATGAAACCTATTGATCAGATTTAGATTTAGATATAGCTCCCATGTATACTTTCGTCCGATTTAGTGTAAATGGTGTACGGAAGTTTCTATTTATCTTTCAATTTGCACGAAATTTGGCATAGCGTACTGAATTAAGTCTGGAATGATGGGTGTTAAGTTTCCTGAAGTTCGGTTCAGATTTAGATATAGCTCCCATATATAGTTGCATCCGATTTAATTTAAATGGTGAACCGAAGTCCATATATATCTTTCGATTTTCACGAAATTTGGCATAGTGTACTAAATTAAAACTACAATTATGTGTGTTAAGTTTCCCCAAGATCGATTCAGATTTAGATATAGCTCCCATATATATTTTCTTCCGATTTAATGTAAATTGTGTATCGACGTCCCTATATATCTTTCGATTTGCACTAAATGTGGCATAGCGTACTAAATTAAGTCTAGAATGATGTGTGTTAAGTTTCCCGAAGTTCGGTTGAGATTTAGATGCAGCTGAACCGAAGTCCATATATATCTTTCGATTTCCACGAAATTTGGCATAGTGTACTAAATTAAAACTAGAATTATGTGTGTTAAGTTTCCGCAAGATCGATTCAGATTTAGATATAGCTCCCATATATATTTTCTTCCGATTTAATGTAAATTGTGTACCGACGTCCCTATATATCTTTCGATTTGCACTAAATGTGGCATAGCGTACTAAATTAAGTCTAGAATGATGTGTGTTAAGTTTCCCGAAGTTCGGTTGAGATTTAGATGCAGCTTCTATATATTTTTTCGTCCAATTTTTAGTAAATGGTACACCAAACTCCGATTCAAACAAAATTTTGCACAACACTCTGACTTAAGTACAGTTTGACGTCCGTGAAGTTTTTTTTTTAATCGGTATGGATTTTTATATCGCTCCCATATATGGTTTCGTCCGATTGTCTCTAAATGGTGCACCAAACTCCCAAGGATCATCCGATTGATACACAATTTTGCACAGCGTATTGAAATAGGTCCACATTGATACATACGAAGTTTTGTGGAAATCGGTTCAGATTTAGATATATCTCCCATATATAGTGGTCCACTAAAACTCCCAATATTGATGCAAACAAAAATTGGCACAGCGTACATATTGATGTATGCGAAGTTTTGTGGTCCAGATTTAGACATAGCTTCCATATATGGGCAATATTGCCAATTTTTTAACATAGCTGAAGCGGAGGATCATCCCTTTATAACTCGGGAACTAATTATGTATATGAAAAAAAGAGAATAGTTTTGGGTTAATTGATCTGTCGTTGCAAACTGTTCATGATATTGACCTCCAAACTTTATTTTGGTGGAAGCTGTGTCTACTTTAATGTAAAAAAGTGTGTAAAAACACGTTGAGGCGAACCAGTTTTTTTATGTTCTCTATCGATTTGTGACTACGCCAGTCATTGCACGGTCTTCGTGTCAAAATAAAACTAGAAGCCAACAAAATGGGGACTACGCCCCTTATGTATCATTTTTCAAAATTTTCACTGCATCTACCTTTAAATGATGCTGACATTTTGAAGCTCGATTTTGAGTGTTTTTTTAATTTTACTTCTAGCTTTAATACGCAAACAGGAAGTTATAAACATCGATTATAAGAATATTGTAGTCGCGAATCTGCGTAATTTGATATGTATTTTGTGTATGTAGTATGCACAGCTTCAGAGTAATACTCATCCGAAGGTGCGAATTTTGTGCGATCAAATTTCTAAAAAACCTATTTTTCGGGCCAAATTTTTAAATCTGTCAACTGAATGATATGGGTACCCGCGATCATAAAGGTTTTTTACGTTTCGGATGATATAAAATCTTCTTCGTGAAAATCCATCTACTAGAACGGCGGGAACTAGCCTTCCAAAAACACGAAATTTGGAAAAACATTTTTTTGAAAATATCGCGGATTTGTTTGCGTTTTCTGTGTTTCATTTCCGCTTCAATAAATGACCTCATGCGGATTTTGATCTTTCTCGAAAAGAGAACTTTAAAAACTTCAGCCGAAAGAGAGATGTACGCAATTTATCTCAAAAATAGTGTGAGCTGGCACATCCATGGTTCTTAATGGACCACATTGAAATCGGTATAGATCGATATAGTTTTTTAGGGTGCACACCGAAATCGGATGCGCGTTAATGACATATGGAGTTTTCGGAAATTATTCGCGTTTTACAATTTTTTGGGTACTTCAATGTAACGTGTGGCACATCTTAGCCGTCAAATGAAATTTCGCAAAATATATATGGATTGGAAGATAAACTTCAGTACTTCCTGGAAACCGCATGCGCATCAAATGATTTTGAGAATTACGCGATTTACACGCAATTTAAAATGTATATTTCATAATATTTTTTTATTTTAAGATTTATTCCTATTTATAGAATTCTAAGATTTATCGGAAGGGTCTTGATATAATCCGGAAGGCGTATACTTATACACAAAAAGTGATTATTATTATATATGCCAATTTTTCGGCGAAATTCGGGTAAAATAGCAGAATAACCCCAACATTTTTTTCTGAAATTTCTTGTATACAATTAAAAAAATAAATATGATGACATTATTTTTTCGAACCAAAAACAAATATTTTTCCTCAATATCTTGTTTTGTTGTCGCTGTGATTTAGAAACCGCTACATGGACTTGTGTGATTTTGATATCATTTGATTCATCATGGTGTTTAGATTATGTAGATATTTTTAAATTAATTTTTAGGTGTGTGTATGTCATTAACATAATGAAAATATTGATGTAATCTACTATATTTTTTTATTTTTCTTATATTTCGCGAATATGTGCAACTTTATTGTGATTGTTATAATATATTCATATTCTTATTTTACGGAGGAAGATATATATCAACGTTTTTTGTCAATATAATAAACGGCGTAATTTTAAGATTTTTTTCTTATGCCCAAAATTAAAACCTCGATAACTTTTGCGCGCATCAACCAAAAATTTGATCGCGAACGGTTTCGGAGTCAGAACATTTTTCTCTATATGTATACCAAAAATCATTGATGTGCCACAAAAACAAAAAAGCGGATTTTTTGAAAATGGAATATTAAAAAATTGGCAATATTGCCCATATATAGTTTCTTCCGATTTTATGTAAATTGTGCACCAAACCCCATATATTTTTCCGTTTAGACGCAATTTTGCACAGCGTACTTAATTAAATCTCGTTTGATGTAAGTGAAGTTTTGTTGAAATCGGTTCAGATTTAGATATAGCTCCCATATATAGTTTCATCCGATTTTTTGTAAATGATGCACAAAACTCCCAATATTTTTTTGATTAAGACAAAATCTTGCGCAGTGTACGGAGTGAGATTCAGATACACGTAGGCGAAGTTTAATTGAAATCGGATCAGACTTAGGTATAGCTTCAATATAAATATTAGTCCTATTTTATGTAAATGTTTATTCGATTTACCTGAAAATTGGCAGAGGTGAGTTTAGAGTTATTTATATTAAAGTTGCAAAAATCGGTTTAAATTTAGATATATTTCCCATATATATTTTCGTCTGATTTTATGTAAATGGTGCACCGAGGAGCCTACGTCTTTTCCATATACACGGTATCAAATTGTGGACAGCGAACTTGTGAATGTTCAATTAGTTCCAGAATTTTTAGATATTTCTACATACATTATTTTGCTCGATTTTATACAAATGGTACACAAAAGAATCCGATTGACATGCAATTTTCATAGATTTCAGAATGGAATGTGTATGGGGTTTTTTCACATATTTAGTTTCGCCCGATTTAATTTCAATGGTCCTCTAAACATTATATATCTGTTCTATCTACAGGATATTGTATGTATTAGCACCTTTGTGGTGAAGGGTATCATATAGTCGGCCCGTTCGACTTTTGAACTTTCCTTACTGGTTTTTATACCTTACACGACTATTTTGTCAAGGTATTATAGCTTTGTGCAGCCCCAAGAGAAACGCCGCGAAATATTGGTCCTAGACCCACCTTTAAGTATATCGATTGTCATATCTCGACTAGCTGAGTCTATCTAGAAATGTGTGTCCCTCCGTCTGTCCATTATAATTTGTAAACACGATACAGATTTTGTGCAAATTTTGCATGAAGAAGCGGATCGGGCCAAAGAAAAAGCAACATTATCCCTATCCCCTTCTCCATGTAAAAATTCGCGATGTTTGGGCCAAATTTTAGGTCTATGAGGCGACCAGAAAATCAGACAAAAATAAAGTTTTTGGTCAATTTCATCCCCTAAATATTAACCGATCTTTACGAAAAACAATAAATAAACATTGGCCAGAACCCATCCCACATGCAATATTTAAAGACTGATCCATAACTGTGGCCTGTTTTCATAAAGATGGGTCAATATTTAGGGCCCATTCGACCCTGACTTTTGTGTGAAAAATTACAATTTTAAATATTTACAGGTGCTTACGTATTCATATATTATTTAGTAACCCATTAACACACTAGAGGGCGGAAATATGCATTAAAATTCTCAAGGACAACGTTTACACTTTTCGGTGATGATTAGATAATTTGGTATGAATTGGGATACTTTGGGATGAATTTGACCGAAATCTTAATTTTTTGTGTGTTTCTCGAGTCGTTCTGTTGGCCACAATTGAAAGCCGAACATCACAACACAACCCATGGTGAAGGGAATCTGGCCAAATAATTAGAAGGGCTCTAGTGAATAGTCGGCCAAGAGGGTGCAAATATCGCGAAATATTGCCCAAGCTCCGAATATAGAACAATAGAAGGTCAGATTTGCGTAGGTTCATATGGTCGGCCCGTCCGACTATACTGCTCCGCTTACTGGCTTTTTTTGGGAAATGTAATTTTAATATCAAATTTCAGATCTATATATATTTAGAAGTAATTTCCCAAATCATACAAGTCCTCCTTACCTTATCTTGGCATCGAGACCCCATTCTGCTAGTTCTATTCGTACGGTTAATTCTTTTCGTTGGCTTATGGACAAACACGTCCATTCTTTACTCCATACGACACCATATACAAAGGACTGTGGAATGTGTCTTTAAAATTTCCCTTACACACTGTTATCAGACTAAGATATCAATCTTGAAACCAAATAAATAATTTTATTTGCAAGTATCTTAGCAAAAAAAGTATTTAAATTTTATTTGCCGATTGCCAGTTAAAAGCCTTGACAAATATTCATTTATAGGCATGATTTACAGTCCCCTCAGGGAAATTTACCATTCCCTAATCACCTTTCCCCCTTTTCAATGACAGAAAGCACCAGACCTTGTGTACCTTTCAAAAGGAGACTGCTATTTGTCAAAGCAACAAATTATTTTGCATAATTAAACTAAGCCAAATTCCCTCGGCAATCATTATTGAATTATCCTTCTGATGGCAATCCTGTATTTTGTAAACCAAAAATCTTTTGATTTCTTGGCGTAGACGACGATGCTGTTCCACTTATAATTGCCATTGTTGTTGTCGGTATTCGTCTTCTTGCTGCTGAAGGCTGCTTTTGCTGTTATTGTTGTTGATAATGTTGATGATGCCGTTCCATCGGTTGTGTTATATAATCAATATAAGCTCATTAGGATTTTTCGGTGAGATTTTACCTTTTACGATTGCCATTGTATGAGAGCGTTAAGGTTACTAATGCGCAACGATTTCTGATGATAATGAACTTAATGGCACGCCACCACCACACCACCCACCAACTTACCAACTTTCGTAGAAAGACAAGCAGCAAAAAAAGGATGCTGCCGCTACAGCGATTATGTGCTACGATTTTGTGATAAGTTTGGGATAATTGATTGAGCTCAAACGTAAATGACTCCGTTGGGATAAAAACCGAAAACATCCCGTAGAAAAAATGTGAAGCATTTTTTTACGATGCGAAAGCGATTTTGGAGTATGAGGATTACATGTGTGTGTGTGCAAATAAATACATTGATGTGTTTCTCTGCTCAATGTATGTCAAATTGTAAGGTCACATAAACATACTCACACACGTGTACATACACACATTCACCCGCTTGTACGTGAACATTTACAAATATGTGTGGGTAAACATACAATTGATCACAATCTGTATGGATGTTTGTAACCTCTATTCCTGGGTTTATTGAAACGCGAAGAAAAGTTAAGGTTTTACCTTTTTCCCCGGGATTTCAAATCTATACCGTAATTACATTACTATACATATACATGGATGTACGTATATATCTGTGTGTGTTTGGGTATGTTTATATTGAGAAGCGTGTCTGTGTACAATTGCTGTTGTTTTGTTTTATTGATTACTTTGGCATAGAATTAAGACAAGGCGTTTTGTGGCACTTCAGGTACATTTTTTTGGTAGGATGGGACTTTGGGGAAGAAAAAAATATACAAATAGCCAAAGTTATGCATCTACAATTGGTCACGGTACATTGCTAATGATACTCCATAGAAAACCACAGAATGGGTTTTCGTGTGCCAATACATTAATGTTGATAGATATGGAAAATTAACTCTATTTCCCCCAAATGAGTATTGAAGAGTATGAAACGGCAGGGGGAGTGAAGGACACACATATTAACGGAAATACGAAGAATTTGTAATCAGTAGAGTAATCAATTATTATTCTAATTTCTATTGAAAAGGAAATGTTTCATTAGAGGAGAAATACAAATCCACAAATCTACTCTCTTAAGTGGAAGAGGTACCTTTGAGGCGATTGGAATTGCTTTAAGCTAATTCATTATTAGAATTATATATTGTCGTTCATGCAGCCAACATGAGATTCCAAAAATCGTTGCCATTGATTTTACAAGAATTTATGGACCTATAAGGCGTGAATCTTTAAAGAAAAGATTCCTAAGAATTTATTCACTTATTAAGCGTGAATTTTTAAAGAAAAGTTTCACAAGAATTTATCGTCCATATGACGTGGATTTTAAAGAAAAGTTTCACAAGAATTTATCGCCCATAAGACGTGGATTTTTAAAGAAAAGTTTCACAAGAATTTATCGCCCATAAGACGTGGATTTTTAAAGAAAAGTTTCACAAGAATTTATCGCCCATAAGACGTGGATTTTTAAAGAAAAGTTTCACAAGAATTTATCGCCCATAAGACGTGGATTTTTAAAGAAAAGTTTCACAAGAATTTAGAAGAATTTTTAAAGAAAAATTTCACAAGAATTTGTCGACCATAAGGCGTGGATTTTTAAAGAAATGTTTTTTTCGGGGACTACCAATTCGTGGATTTTTAAAGAAATGTTTCACAAGAATTTGTCGCCCATAAGGCGAGGATTTTTAAAGAAATGTTTCACAAGAATTGATCGCCCATATGGCGTGGATTTTTAAAGAAAAGTTTCACAATAATTTATCGCCCATAAGGCGTGGATTTTTAAAGAAAAGTTTCACAAAAATTTATCGCCCATAAGGCGTGGATTTTTAAAGAAAAGTTTCACAAGAATTTATCGCCCATAAGGCGTGGATTTTTAAAGAAAAGATTCACAATAATTTATGGCATATAAGATGTGGATTTTTAAAGAAAAGATTCACAATAATTTATGGCATATAAGATGTGGATTTTTAAAGAAAAGATTCACAATAATTTATGGCATATAAGATGTGGATTTTTAAAGAAATGATTCACAATAATTTATGGCATATAAGATGTGGATTTTTAAAGAAAAGATTCATAAGAATTTATGGACCTATAAGACGTGGGTTTTAATAGATACCAAGCAACTGCTGTGATTTTAAAGCCAATCACAGCAGTTGCTTGGTCCCTCTTCATCCGTTGAAATATTGAGCTGCGAATTCACCCATAATAACTACAAGCAAGTTAAAAAGCGTTAAGTTCGGCCGGACCGAACTTTGGATACCCTCCACCATAGTTATACTGGCAGATACATGCAATGAATATATAGGGAACATACCAAAAAGTGGCCATATACCGATAATTCTACAAACCGATTTATGTAAACCATTATGTACACCAAATACAATCTTCAGCAAATACAATCTTCGGCAATTTTTAATGGAGATTTTTCCTAAAATCTGTAAGATCCAAAAAGTGGACTGATACTGATAACGCATGGTAGAGTATAAAATCCTCAAACTACTGTAATTTAGATTACAAAGTTATATGAGGCTATGTCTAAGGGGGGACCAATATTGATTACATAGTGCAATATTGATTACATATGCCTATTTAATGACCGGTATATGCCAATATTGAACCCAATATTTTAATTGTTTATCTCAATTCTTTACTTCAAGAGGTATCACTATATTGAGGAGATGCCTAAATGTGTGCCGATATATTTCATTACCATCGGTACCCTTATATGGGGGCTACCCGAAAAAATTGACCTATATTTATAATTTTTAGTATAGAGATTTGCTACCCAATAAGAACTCAAAGTACTGAATTTCAGCGAATTCGGTCGAAAAATGCAATCAAACCCCCAAATACCGCAAAATTGGGGGTACCCTTATATGGGGGCTATCCGAAAATATGGACCCATATTTATAATTTTAGAATTTTACGCTGATCAAGAATATATATACTTTATAGGGTCGGAAATGATTATTTCGATGTGTTACAAACGGAAAACACAATTAATATACCCTGCATACTATGGAGGGTGTAAAAAAGAAGGATAAGGCGTCGGGTAAGTTGCTCACACTTGGAAAATCCATGCTACTATGAAAAAATAACGAAAAAGAGAACCAGTAGGTGAGTGAATTGCTATACACCGTATAAAAGCGAAGTTCTTCTACATCAGTCTTATTTGCGCCTATTTTCCTACGGAAGACAAAGATGAACCAACCAAAGACATTTTTTACGAGCACCTAGAAACATCAAATGATGCGAAAATCGAAAGGGAAATATTGGTTCACCTACAACGGTATAAGATTGACTGACTTCGCGGCAGCAAAAACATGGTATTTAGCAGCACCAGATTCAACATATCGATCGGGTATATCATATCGATATACCCGATCGAACAACGAGAAATTAAATCGATCATGTTGTGATAGACGGAAGACACTCATCCAGTGTTTTAGACGTTCGGTCTATCCGAGGGGCGAATATAACGATTCGGACTATTACTTTGTGTCAGCCAATGTTCGCACCCGTCTTAATGTAGCAGCAAAGGTGCGATCTATTGTAACAGATAGCAGAAGCCTACTCCGCTCAACTTGCCCAATCCTTGTCCCCATAACAATATAGAAACACAATGGCAAGGAATTGCCCACTCCCTACAAATTGCAGCAAAAGCAATACTTGGGTATCAAAAATCACCATCAGGAAACCCATGGTACGATCAGGAGTATCGTAATGCTACTGATGTAAAAAACGCAACGTATAGGGCAACCCTGGAGACAGTAGCAACACGTAATGCAATGGAGAATTATCGGGAGAAAAAGAGGGAGAAGAAACATAATTTCAGGAAAAAGAGGAAATAACAAGAACAAGTGAAAAAGCGTTAAGTTCGGCAGGGCCGAACTTCTGGATACCCTCCACCATAAATATATATATGCAAAATTTTGGGGCTCTATCTCAATTCGTTTAGACGCTAGAGTGATTACAACAGACAGACGGACATGCATAAATCGTCTTAGAATTTTACGCTGATCAAGAATATATATACTTTATAGGGTCGGAAAAGAGTATTTCGATGCGTTACAAACGGAAAAACAAAACTAATATACCCTTCATACTATGGTGGAGGGTATAAAAACGTTAGCGTGAGATCTACAGGAGTCAGAAGGAAATTTTGCCAACGATTAAAACACCAAACCGAATGCTTTGGTGCAGGCACATCCTCCTGAAGAGATGAAGTTGGAAACCTGGATGTAGATACAGATAGCGAATTGTGGATCTGGAAGGAGCATTTTGAAAAGCTTCTGATATCAAATAGTGTGGGTGAAGATGATGCCCCAGAACCAATTAGAGATGTCGGTATAGATTATACACACCTAGGTAATATGAGGTCAGAGTAGCAACTAATCGGCTGAAGAACAATAACGCGGCAGGTACCAATGGATTACCAACCGAACTATTCAAAACCGGTGGTCAGGAGTATGATTAGTATAACTTCGCTTGAGGAATACATGTCCAATGATTGGAACCTCAGCATCCTGTGTCCCGTGCACAAAAATGGAGTCAAGACGATATGTGTCAACTATATAAATATAAGTCTCCTTCCCATGGCATATAAAGTGTGCTGTGTGAACGACTGAAGACAATGGTCAATGACATTTTTGGACCATACCAATGCGGCTTCAGGCCTGGCAAATCCACCATTGACCAGATTGCTCCAAATCCTGGAAAAGACTCACGAAAAATACATCGACGCATACCATCTATTCGCCGGCTATAAAACCGCATTCGGCAGCCCTATCCGTTCAGAGATGTTTAAAGCCATGTCTGCGTTCGGCATTCTGTAAAATTAATACGGCTATGCAGGATAACTTTAACTGACACAAGGTCAACAGCCAAAGTCGGAAAGGACCTCTCGAAGCCCTTCAATGCCGAACGAGGATTCAGACAAGGTGACAGTTTGTCATGTGATCTGGAAAAGGTCATACGAGATGCAAATGTGAACAGAAATTACACTTTGTACACCAATCAGCATATTTACTCGCCGACGTCGACGAAATCGACGTAATGGGTCGAAAATTGCGAGCAGTAATAGCCACCTTTGAACGAATTGAGAAAGAGCCTTTAAAAGTGGGACTGGCAGTAAATGGCGAAAATACCAAACTGATTGCGCAAGACGTCCACTAGACTCGGACCAACTGTGGAACTTGAAAACTACAGTTTCGTGGTAGTGAACGATTTAATATACCTCGGTACCGCCATAAGCAAAACTAATAACATCAGCTTTGAAATCCGGAGGAGAATAGTGTTGGCCAACAGATGCTACTATGATTTGAGTAAACAACTCAAAAGCAAGGCTACCTCTAGCCAGACCAAACTCACACTCTACAAGACCCTGATACTACCCCTGCTGTTACATGGATCTGAAGCATGGGTACTTGAGCAAGCAGATGAAACAGCTCTTAGAGTGTTTGAAGATCTATGGCCGATCTGCGTCGACGGTGAATATCGTCGTCGAATGAATCATGAGCTATACCATCTATTCTCGGATATCAAAATAGTCAGACGTATCGAGCGGCAGCGACTACGTTGGCTAGGCCATGTTGTTAGAATGGATGAAGGTGCTCCAGCTCAAAACGCATATAAAAGCGAGCCAAGTGCAGGTTCACGCAGAAGGGGAAGGTCACGAAACCGATGGAAAGATCAAGTTGAAGACAATATCTCGGATACTGGTTTTTCAAATTGGAAGAGATGCGCATAAGATCGAGGCGCTTGGAAAGCCTTTTTAAGGTCGCCTTATGAAACAACCGTTCTGTCATAAGCCAACTAAGTAAGTAAGTATCTAGTTTGCGTCTAGTGGAAAATATTGATGTAACGGCAGTACATTCCTTCACACTTTTTTAAGATATCCAAATAGTATTTTAACAAATCCCAAACATGTAAGGTATATATGTATATATATATATATATATATATATTAGAACATTTAATACACCACTTAACTCAATAACTTTGCGTCATGTATAAGTGCTGCTTGCCTTTTTTATAAATATATAAAAAATGTTCAACTTTATTACATTTATTTCCTTTCGTTGTTACTATTTTCCGTTTTGCAGTCATAATCATGTACAGAGCAATTTATGTTTTCCATGTGAAGACTTGTAAACGAACATAAATTGCGCAGTTAAGACATGCACGGTATTTATGACTCTCAATATAGCGAATAGAAAAAAAGAACCAGAAAAAAACTAAATTTAATATTTATCAAGAAGTCAAAAGTCGACATGAAAGCTAAGGGAAATATTACAGTACTATACTTCAATCAATTTGCTGAGAATTTCAGACATTCATAAATAAGTTTGTCTACCTTCAAACGTAGGGGTGTGTGGCCTGTATGTGTGTTACATGGCAGTTGGCATGGCATGAAAAAGCCAGTCTGGAATTTGATTTGGAACTATTCAAGAAACATTTATTTATCGACAGGTGTAACTTTTACTAAGTGCATGTATCAAAAACTAATATGAAGAGTGCAATGTACAGAACATGCAATGTAATGTACATGGCCATTACATTGCATGTTCTGTACATCGTGAGTAAGTGAGACGATGTACATATATGTAGTCGGGTAGTAATAAATATGTTACATGTAATAAAAACCAAAAACAAATAGTATTTTTAGTTACACTTGGTATAGATGTCTTAAGTGTTTAATAAATAATAATAGAACTTTAAGGGAAGTAATGCACATAATTGTGGGTTCTCTAAAAGTTTTTTAGAAATTACTTGAGGTATAGGTGCATTATAAACGGAACGTTTGGTAGTAAAGTGTCACAGAATGTCTTCTAGAGATATCTATCTAAGAATTTTCATAAGAATGTTGACGGTTTCCATAGAACCTTTACCAGATATATAGTTATTTGTGTATAACATTAGACATTATAGATTGTACGCTCCTCCTTATAGTGGAGGTTATATAATTAGAATTCGAATTTTTAAATATTTTATGTAAGACCTCCTAGCATCTTAAACGTAAATTTTTAATGTTATACAAACACCCCTTCGTTTCTATATTTTCAATACTTATGTCAGCTTTAAGCTTTTATTCTCCTATATATCCTATTGAGGCCGTCTAACG
The DNA here is from genome assembly GCF_032173495.1 of Musca vetustissima. Classification (NCBI taxonomy): domain Eukaryota; kingdom Metazoa; phylum Arthropoda; class Insecta; order Diptera; family Muscidae; genus Musca; species Musca vetustissima. Next base: position 39,199 of record NW_026887765.1, on the reverse strand, counting down.
GACTCTTAATGTCATATGGGACAGAGACCAAACGATTTAAATTTCAAATTTTTTATTTTATATGTTCCTGTTTATTCCCGGACGAATTTTTTATACCCTCCACCATAAGGATGATATTCAAAATATTTAAAATTAGTGGGGACTCCTAGAAGAAAACGCATGTGATAAGATCTTGAGCATAACGATACAATTAAATTCCCAAAAAAGCTAATAGTGAGGTTACCATTGTATATGGCTATACCAAAACGGATATCGATATTGATAACTTTTGGTACAAAATATCAAATTATAGGCAACTAGTTTAAAAAACGTGTCCAAAATAATCTTGTTTACGTCTCAAAAAACATGTCTAAAAATACCGAATATTTAGGGGGACTACAATTTTGCAGAAAAAAATTTAAATACTTACAATGGGCGCTAACCTTATGTGTTATATAGAAGTTATATTAAAACTTAAACCCATATCGTTGAAAAATTTAACACACCATAAGAACATAAATAATCCAATCAGATTCAATCAAAATTCAGTTAAAAAATGTGCCCAATCACATAATTGATAATATTAAGTAGAAACATTGTACCGGTGATTAAATTTAAAAAAGTAACAAAAGCCTCAAAATACCGAAATGAGGGTACCCTTCTATTGGGGCTACACTAAAAAGTGAAACGATATACCAAACATCCTACTCCTAGGATGTTGGGTATGTATGTGCAAAATTTCAAAACTATATCTTAAATACTGCGAACTCTATTGTGATTTCAGGTGGACATGACTAAATTGACATAGATCTTGATTCTGACTGGGAATATTTATACTTTATGCGGTCTCATGTGAATATTTTAGGTGTTGAACACAGAATGGCAAATTTAATACAAACTCCACCTTGTAGTGTTGAGCATAAAAATATCGACTAAAGGCTTTAACTTATTTTTCTTCTACATTGATATTGGGTTTTTATTAATTGACATTCGGTATAATTATCATTTCGAATCTGCAACATATTTTTAGGCGCTTGATTTTATAAACGCGTAAATAAAATTCAACAGTGTTATAGTACCAAAATATAAACTCCCCACACTGATTATTATTTTACTAGCATAGGCCCGCTACGTTGTTAGCGAATCTTTTTTATAGTTAAAAAATAAACACTAATTTAGCTACACAATATACTTTTGGATTAAATATAAATTTGAAACATTTTAGTAAGTTTTTATGTCTTCATTTTTTTTTTAAATCTTAGATTTTACTCGGATTTTCTTTTGAGCAGAAACGTTGATGCTTCTATTCTACTAAATCGAGTAAAACTTACTTATTTTTATATTTTCTGATAGTTTACAACTTTCTCGATCCTCTCGGTGGACCAATGCAAATAGTACAATAATACGTCTTTTGACCGTTTTCGTTCCTTTCATTAATTTAATACTTACGGTGAAATATGTAGGACGTTTTAGTACATATTGTAGTACCCTTATAGTACGAATTACAATTTTGCACAGCGCATCATTTATTATGCAGAGACCTGCCTTTATAGGGAATATTTCCATTAAAATTGCAGAAATTTAGTAATTTAGTTTTTAGTATATCCTCGATATAAAGATCCAGCCCAATAATGATTACATCGAAAGTCGCTGCTGTGTAATATATTTCCAGTGTAGTTGGAAACATCATTGGAAATAAATATCAGTACTAATATTTTAGACATTTTAGTGGTGTTCAGCGGCATGTTGGAGTGAAACCATTGGAAGTTTTAACAAAAATTCTCATAGCCATTCGCTGTAGTATAGATCCATGTGGGATTGGAAACATATAACTGTAATTTTTAGTAAAAATGTTCGAAAAATATTGCCATAAAACATTTTATTTGTCATAGTCAAAGGTAAATACTAACATTCGAATATCTGTCTCTAACCTTCCCTATTTATTACCTTTTACTACAAATATTAAAAAAATTACCTTTTTGATTTGTTATAGCTAAATATACATACAAAATTTCAGGACTCTACCTCTATCCCCTTTGTGGTATACAATATTTAGTATTTTAAGTACAAATGTCATACAAAATTGCGAAAATCATTTTTTTCATAGGAAAAGCCTTTTACCCAATTTCTATATCCACCCGTACCGCCGTATACAATGAATTATACTTTTTTGTACATTTTAGAACTTATTTATGCAAAATATTTATGTATCAATGTTTATAGCCATAGTTCCAGATAAGTATTTAATAACAGTTCTTATCTTTATCCATTCTACCGTACACAACATTCATTACTTGCATCCATTCGTATTCTGTTTGATTATAAAATACACAACTGCATACCGAATTTCAGAATTCTATTTTCCCCACACATTGCAATATTTTGTATTTTTGGTGCCATTTAGTACGATTTTCCAATAAACCAAGCCTCTTATTTATACTAAGCTTTGGATATTTGTATTCTAAATTTACATTTATATTTTTTACAATTTATTAGTTAAGCTGCATATTAAATTTCAGATTTCAATCTTTAACTTTTCCATTATAATTTAATATTTTGTACCATTTTAGTACTAATTGCAATAATATATTACTGTATAGCATAGTATAGGTACATAGATATGTACCGCGTTTCAGATTTATATTTTTCCCGGTTTCATTATAGTACAGTATTTAGTACCAGTTTCAAAAGAATTATGCATAGCAATATTTTTGCAATAGAGTAAGTTACATAATAAATTTCATATTTCCATTTCTACCAGTTGGATTTTATTTTATTATTTAATACTTTTTATCATCACTGTAGTACTAACTTCCAAAAAGTGTTATGTATAGTATTCTATTTGTAATAGCTTAAGGTATATACCAGATTTCAGATATATATCCCTACCTGTTCCATAGTAGTATAATATTTAGTACATTTTAGTACCTTTAGTACTAATTTCAAAAATTGTTTGCACATTCTGATTTATTTATCATTTGTAGTTCCAACCATTCCGGAGTAATACAGTGTTTAGTACTATTTAGTACCATTTTAATACTAATTTCCAAAAAATATTTTTATAAATTATTCTAATTGTAATAGTTTAAGCTACATACCAAATTTCAGATATCTAATCCTACCTGTTCCATCGTATTATAAAATTTAGTACATTTTAGTACTAATTTCCAAAATTTGTTCACACATTCTGATTTGCTTATCATTGACAAAGCTGCATACCGAATTTCACAGTTCCACTTTCAACCGTTCCGGAGTAATACAGTTTTAGTACTTTTTAGAACCTTTTAGTACTAATTTCCAAAAAATATTTTTGCGCCTCATTCTATTTGTAATAGCTTAAGCTCCATACTAAGTTTCAGATATGAATCTTCACTGATTCCATTCAAATTTAATGTTTAGTACTTTTTAGTACCTCTTAGTACTAAATTTCAAAAAATTTTCACACACACCAATTAGCTTATCGTAGGCAAAGCTGCATACTCAATTTCAGAGTTCTACATCTAACCGCTCCCGCGTAATAGGGTTTTAGTACTTTTTAGTACATCTAAGTACTAAATTCCAAATTTTTTTCACAAATTCTAGTCCGCTCGCCATAGACAAAGCTACGTGCCAAATTTCAAAGTTCTACATCTAACCGTTCCCGCGTAATACAGTTTTTAGTACTTTTTAGTACCTTTTAGTACGAATTTCCAAAAACCCCGCCTTATCACACGCCTACTCACCAAACCCCACCTACATGCCAAATTTCAAGCTTCTAGCTTTAGCCGTTTCGTCTGGGCGTTGATGATCAGTCAGTCACTTATAACGCAACTCTTTTATATATATAGATTATCAACGACGCAAACCATGTGTATCACAAAGATCACTTAAACCGCCACCAGGTGGCGGGCTGTACTTTTTAGATAAAACTCGTTCAACATATTCGTATTAATAAGATAAAAATCAATTCGAAATGAAGATAAAATTTAAAAAGCTTACCTGTCGAATATCATCGTGTGGATCGAAAGTTCAGTCATAGGGGGCGCTTGATTAATCCAAACACATATTTGGTTGTTAACACACACACACATATATATATATATATATAAACACTAAAATTTAAAGCTTTATTTACCGAAAAGGAATAAAAAACAACAAAACGAAAAGGCAGCCATATTGATTTTAACCAAACGCAATGGCAATGGATTTTCACAAATCATTCAATTATTTAACACTTTCATGATATTTTTAGGGATTTCTTTATGAACAGGCCATATTATATTTGATGAATATTATATTTTTGGATATTATATTTCATATTTATATATTTTTTACTTATATTTAACACTTTCTTAACACATTTTAGTAGCAAAACGTAGACAACGTGACCACGACCGTCCGACCTCTAAGAACTCGACGAAAGAACTGAGATGTTAATTTTGTTGGAGTAACTATTCAGTAATGACAAACGAGACATGTGCATTGTTGTATTTGTTGCATAATTGAATACAAAGAGAAATGGGTCGAATTTAAGAGATAATAACAAGATAGATAAGATAGATGAAGCTATGATTTAATTGGTGACTTTATATTTTTTTAGAGTATTGTTTTGATGATGATCGTTCAATTACGTATTTTTTACGCAGAAAATGCACGGACTGGTGGAGTCGACTGCAAAACACGGCCACCAGTTCCCATGGTTGCCCAGCATTACCGTATGAAAAGGGAAATTGATGCGTATTTCATATTACTATCTGATTGTGCCTCAATTGCTAATATTAAATTTTCACATTATAATATTAGTTGTGTGCAAATTGCTAGACGGCCGGATGTTTTTTAAGTGTTTGTTAAAGTAAATACATAATAAATGTTTGTACAGTGTAATAGTTAAATAAATAGTTAATGTATTTAAATTTGAATCACATAAATGTAGTCTTTTTTGTTAAATGGTCAAGGAAAGTGGAGTTGTTGTTGTTTTTTAGTTTTAAAAGGTTCGTGTTTTGTCGAGTTCTAGGCGGATTCTTAAAAATAACTGTGGATGGCGAGTACGGTTCGAAGCGTATATATTAAGTAATAGGTATGTATGCATTGTTATTAATATGTTTATGCATGTGCTCGCCTACAGTGGGTGTCAGTAATAAATAGTGAATTTATATTCACGTCCATATCTTTCGAACGAATTGACGTATTTCCATGATTTAAGCACCTTTTTTTAGAGCAAAATTACATTCTACGGAAAATCATAACATCAAAATTTTAAAATTAAAAAAAAAAAATACTCAAATTAAAGAGGTATCACAAAGTAAAAGTTAAATTTTGGAAATGGACCAAAAACCTTATTTTTGTCTGTCATACTGGTATGTGAAAAATGAAAAAAATAATCTTTAATAAACCATCTTTATAAATAATACTTGAAAAAATTATATATTTCAATATTGGTTGCATAATTTTGCAACAAAGTTATCGGTGTGGGCCCAAGTGCTATATTTCTGAAAAAATCGTGTGACAATGTTAATATTAAATAATAACACACAGACAATTATAAATATCTATAACTCCCACATCCGCAATGTAAATGGTATCAATTTAAAGGTCAACCACTCCCCTTTAATATTTTATCAACATCTCCGGTCTATATCATTCAGGAGTGAAAATATACGCCATTAAATATACATTTTGTAATTTATCACATAAAATTTGTGGTCCATTTGACCCGCTAAATATTGACCAAGTGTTATAAAAATGATTCTTCCTTAAAATTTCGTACTATTCGTTTCATAATTGTAGCCTATAGAGTAACCAGAAAAATACATTAGGGATCTTCGTCGGCCAGAATCACATGCTTGCGAAATTTCGTGACGCTTGGTCCATAACTGTGGCCTGTAGCGTGTTTACATATTATAATAGACAGACGGACGGACAAACATGTATATATCAATTCAGCTAGTCGAGATATGACTACGAGTAAAAGGTGAGTCTAGCCACACAAAACTGGGCTTGGGGCTTGACAACATAGTTGTTTAGGGTATAAAAATACACGCCTTTGAAAATATGTACATTTTAAATCCATGCCTTTAAATATGATTAAAATGTTGTTACTTAAAAATCCAAACCTTACTTAACAAAATATTTTTTAATTTTTTTATTTTTCAAATCCAAGCCTTCGAAAATGCTTCTAAAAATATTTTTCAATACCACGCCTTACTTCGAAAATACTTGTTAATAATCTACGCCTTTAGAAATGCTTCAAAAAATAATTCTGTACAAATCTCACGCCTATGAAAAAGGTTGAAAAAATATTTTTTATAAATCCACGCCTTTGAGAATTCACAAAAAATTGTGTGACCCACGTTTGGTATAGGTTTTAGCCTCAACTAAACCGATGGTTCGGTGATTAAAATGTTGAGGAACTTTTTCGATATTGGTCATAGTTTAAATTTGTCATTGTAGGGTCACGTTGTGGTATTTAAGGGACCCCCCCCCCACATCGGAATCCGAAAATTCCAACGGTGTTAGAAAGAGTACATGTCTGGCTCTCGTATGAACTAGGATTATTGACTTCGCTCTAAAAATAATAAAATGGTGGACCTTTGAAAAAATTATTTTGGAAAATCGCCGATCTTTTACCAAAACCAAGTTAAAAAATAAGGAAGATCTTCACCGATTGGCTTTATCCTAGTTCATACGAGAGCTATACACTCCCAGAGAAACGTTGCAAAATTTGGAACCGATTGGATTATTAGTTTTTGAGTTATAGTACCCGCCATTCGCCAAAAATTTTTTACAGAAAAACGCGTTTTAAATTTGACAAGCCCTTCAGCCGTCACTTGATGTTGACACAAAAAAATCGGATATATCTTCAAGAGTTCTTGAGATTTTCACTTGAAATTTTGTAGGGACATTCTTTAATCTGTGTAGGTTCGAATTATATCAACAAAAAATTTGACCCCGTGAATGGGGGGGGGGTCCCCTTAAAAGGTTTTAGCTACAATCAATCGAAGTGTCTGTAATTTGGCATTTCAGGTTCTTGGGTGGTATACATTTGTGAAAAATGTTTGATATGAGTGCATGTTTAGGATTTTCATGAACCTATGCTAATTTTTCTACCCAAATGGCTGCAATTTGGCTGTCGGATTTCATCTTTGGTAAATAACTTTTTTTGCAGAATATGTTCAAATCTTTCCATGCCCCTTCATATAAAGGTCCAAAACCATGTTCGGTATATACATATATTTTTAACTGTTATGCTTTCAAAAATATCGATTTGTTTTCTCCCATCTTCCATTACATTTTAGTAATATAAGTTGAATGTTCAAATAGTTGTTGTTATTGGCCCCGCAAGTTCTTTATATTATTACGCTTATTAAGCTTGTCGAGTATTAAGTCGGATTACATGCTCGCTATTCTATGAACTACACACATATGCAGTATGGGTAACCCGAATGACTGGCTATATTTGTTAAACAAGTACAAATGTGTGTTCGAGTATGTCCGGATGATGTTCTAGTGTTTGTTGTGTGGGCGTTTTGTATGTGTTACTGAATTTTATTGCAACAACATAATAACTTAATTATACTTTGCATTTTGGGAAAAATTGCAATTTATGGAAATGTTGGTGGTGCTGCTGTTATTGTTTTTTTTTCGCCAACATTTCTACTTCAAATGCTGTCGATACTATTTGGTGTGTTATTGCCAGTCATTTTGGTTCCATGGATGTGCTGAGGCATACTGTGTTGTAAATCGCGTGTTAGAGCAACATTTTGTGTGTGTGTGTTGTTTTTTTTTTACACGAGTGTTGGTGTTATGTCGAAATGCTATAATTTAAGACAAATGAATCTCTTAGCCAGTTGGTATAATCATTAAATTTATGTTTCGATATTATTTTTGTTGGAAAAATTTAAATATTTTAGAAATTTCAACATATTGGTGGTGAACAAGAAAACATGGCGTTATATTCCCCTTCCCTAACAATGAGGCCATAATTTAAGGTTTAAAATAATATATTTAAGTATAGGTCCAGATATTGCTGGACTTCTGGATTCTGATTATATACCCTACACCATAAAATGTAACGGTGGTTGCCCTGTCGATTTTTTATTTATTTCGGACCTCAATTCACATTCTACTTTATATCCGTTTTAGTTACCAGCCAGTTACAACATATCTGTCGGTTAGTAGCCATTTTTTTATGATTTTTCCAATTTCTGGAAGCAAGTGTTAGCCCGAAGCGATACCAAGACTTCTACAAAACGTTTAACAATTTTGTCGCCCATTTGGTTATCTGAAAACGCACAAAGAGTCGTACAAAAAAGTAAAAATCTTTATGAAAGAATATATAAGAGATAGACCCATAGTTCCTTTTGAGAACAAGAATATTCATCCATTCTCACAAAATGACCTAGCTAACGTAGTCGCTGCAGCTCGATACGTCTGACCATTCCGATGTACGAAAATAGATGGTACAACTCATGGTTCATTTGACGTCGATTTTCAGCGTCAATGCAAATCGGCCCATAGATCTAACGGAGAATTTTTCTTCCAAACACCCCAAGAGCTGCCTCATGTGCTTGCGCAAGTACCCATGCTTCAGATCCCTATAACAGCACGGGCAGTATCTTCGTCTTGTAGAGTGTGAGTTTGGTCTGGCGGGAGGTGGCCTTGTTTCTAAACTGCTTACTTAGTCCTTCTTCAGCGAATTTCAAAACTAATGTCATTAGTTTTATTTATGGTGGTACCAAAGTATATAAAATCTTTGACTACCTCGATGCTTTAGTTCTCAAGTTCCACACTTGGTCCCAGTCTACTGATCGTCTTGCGCATTGATACCATCACCTTGGTCTTCTTGCCATTTACTGCCAGACCCACTTTGGCAGACTAGCCAAATTGTACTAATCAGCAGGTGCATGCTCCAGACCAGCATCTGACCGTCAGTCTTGAATATGCTTTATTATTCTTCAGCCGATTGATTGCTAGCTCATCTTGGCTAGGTGATATACAATCTATAGCGGCATCTCTTATTGGTTCTGGGGTGTCTTCTTCACCGCCACTATTTGATACCAGAAGCTTTTCAAAATTCTCCTTCCATATGCTCAACACGCTGTTTGTATCTGTCACCAGGTTTTCTTCTGCATCTCTACAGGAGGATGAGCCTGCGCCAATGTCTTCGGTTTGGTGTTTTACTCCTTGGTAAAATTTCCGGACTTCATTCTGTCTCCTGTTCATCTCGATTTGCTCTCGCTCAGGTTTTTCTTGTTATTTATTCTTTTTATGAAAATACGTTTCTCCTCTCTCCTTTTCTCCCGATAATTCTCTCTCGCAATACGTGTTGCTACTGTCTGCAGGGTTGCCCCATACGCTGCGTTTTTAACATCAGTAGCATTATGGCACTCCTGATCGTACCACGGGTTTCTTGGTGGTGGTTTTCGGTACCCAAGTGTTGCTTTTGCTGCATTTTGTAGGGAGTGGCAATTCTTTGCCATTGTGCTTCTATACTATTATCGGGACAAGACGTGCTTTCGTCAAGCAGGCGAGTAGAGATGTCGAGTTTCCGTGTTGTGTTAGATCGCACATTTGCTGCTAAATTAAGACGAGTGCGAACGTTGGCTGCTATAAAGAAGTGGTTCGAATCGAAGGATACCTTCCGATTTGATTTCTCGTTTTTTGATCGGGAGATATCCAGGTGGCCTTGTGTATATCGAGATGCTTGATTCTGGTGCAGCTAACTACCATGTTTTTTGCTGCCGCGAAGTCAATCAGCCTCTTGCTGTTGTTCGATGTTTCTTCATGGGGGCTGAATTTTCGATTTTTGCATTGAAATTTTAATGTTATGACCAGTGCAGCGGTCATATGCTGTTTATAAGTGTTCGTAAAATATGTTTTTAATCTGTTCATCTTTGTCTTCCTTCGGAGTATGGACGCAAATAAGACTGATTTAGAAGAACTTCGCTTTTATACGGATTATAGCAATTCGCTCATCTACTGGAAGGAATCTGGAGATCAGGTCTTTTATTATCCTGTTAACCATAAATCCGCAGCCAAATTCACGTCTCGTTTGATGGTAGCTATAATACAGGGCGTAATCATCTGATTTACTTACGCCAGCCCCTTTCCATCGCATTTCCTGTAAGGCAATAATATCGGCTTTGTACTTCTTGAATACACCCTCCAAAGCGAAAACTGCACATGTTCTGTACAACGTGCAGATTCGCAGATCGTGGTCAATTAGTGGGGTTTTGGTTTTCTTGTTCGTTTTAATATTAGTATTTTTTGTGGGCAACTAACCCATTTTTTATATATCATATCAGCTCATTATTTTAAGGGGTGATGAAAATTGCTACTCCAGGCTGACATCCGAGGGTAGGTCAGTGTCCACAATTGAGATGAAAAAGGGACCAGGATAAGCCTTGGCTTTGCCATGCTAAAGCCAATTAGAGCCGTTGTTTGGTATCTATCATCCCCTACGCCACCCAGTTTATATTTAGTTTAGTTAAAATCCGATTTGATTTTTATACCCTTCACCACACTGTGGTACAGGGTATTATGTCTTTGTGCATATGTTTGTAACAGGCAAAAATAATCGAGATAGACACATGGTTCCTTTTGAGAATATGCATAGAATCACTTTCTGAGTCGATTTATGCATGTCCGTCCGTCCACTCGTCTGTCTGTCTGTCCATGTTAAATTGTAAACAAAGTACAGGTCGCATTTATGATCCGAATTGGATGAAATTTGGCATACGTCACTTATTCGGCCCAAGGACGAACCCTATTGAAATTGGGAAAAATCGGTTCAGATTTAGATATAGTTCCCATATATATATTTAACCGATTTAATGTAAACGGTCCCTATATATCTTTCGATTTGCACGAAATTTGGTACAGCCTAATCTAATATAGTTTCGTCCGATTTCATGTAAATGGTGCCCCAAAGTCCCTATATATCTTTCGATTTGCACGAATTTGGCATAACGTACTGAATTGAGCCTAGAATGATGTCTGCCAAGTTTCGAGAAAATCGTTCCAGATTTAGATATAGCTCCCATATATAGTTTCGTCCGATTTCATATAAATGGGACACCAAAGTCCCTATATATCCTTCGAGTTGCACGAAATTTGGCGTAACGTACTTAATTGAGCCTAGAATGATGTCTGCCAAGTTTCATGAAAATCGGTCCTGATTTAGATATAGCTCTCATATATAGTTTCATCCGATTTCATGTAAATGGTGCCCCAAAGTCCCTATATATCTTTCGATTAGCACGAAATTTGGCATAACGTACTCAATTGAGCCTAGAGTGATGTCTGCCAGGTTTCGAGAAAATCGGTCCAGATTTCTACATAGCTCCCACATATAGTTTCGTCCGATTTCATGTAAATGGTGCACAAAGTCGTTATATATCTTTCGATTTGCACGAAATTTGGCATAACGTACTGAATTGAGCCTAGAGTGGTGTCTGCCTTGTTTCGTGAAAATCGGTCCAGATTTAGATATAGATCCCTTTTATTATAGATTGATTTTAAGTAATTGACGTACAAAGGAACCAATAGGAACAAAACGTTCTGAAATTAGTATAACCTAACCTGTGACAAGTTTGTTTGAAATCGTTTAATATTTCGATAGAGCTTCCATATATATTTTCGCCCGATTTCAAGTAAATTGGGCATCAAACTCCTCATGTTAGTCAGATTGACATCAAATTTTGCACAACGTACAAAATTGAGCATAGAATTACGTAGTTTCGTTTTCTAGAAGTACAGACATAGCCCAATGGATGACCTATTTATATTTGTTAGAAGTCAATTTACATACTTTATGGATAGATCTAGGTAGATTCACATTAAGATAAATATCACATATTTTATTTCATCCAATTTCATGTTAATATCCCTGTTTAATATACCCATAGTGGTGAAGGGTATAATATAGTCGGCCCCGTCCGACTTTACTACTTTCCTTACTGGTTATATACATATTTTCGACCGATTTCATAAAAGTGGTGAATATTTCAATTTTCCTTACAGGTTTCGACTTGATACATAAGCAACGATAATATTGATCTTGTACGGTAAACGTTTTCAAAATGTACTATTTATTTCTCGAAGTGGTGATCAAAATTGTCCAACGCAATTTAATATCTTGAAAAAATCCCCTGTAGATTAAGGACCTACAAAGTAGAATTTTTGACGCTGTCAATAACATTGGGTAGCCAATTTATGTGCGCATTCAAAATATATGTAAAAGTCAAATTATGTCCTTCAGAACTATTTACATGTTAATACCGGTCGCATTTTTAAAATTTAATTTCAAAGCTATATTCAGATTTTAGATTTTCATATGATGCAGTTTTGCCATAACATCCGTAAAAATATATCGATTTAAGATTTCACATAATAGTGGCCCAATCCCTTTTCTAACTTCTTCTCACATGGATTTATAATTCACAAATGTTTCCCCGGATTGTTTGTATTCACCGTTCAATTAATTTCCAATTCAGAATGCAATGAAACATGCTGTTGCTGCTGCTGTTTAAACATTTAACTTCATGTTTTTCTTTACTTACATCCTGTATTAATTATTTCTTTTGTTTTTCCACCGAAAATAAGGATACGTGTAAGTTGGTCAAAAACCAAACAACTCGAACAAGACCACAAAAACCCCAAACGGAAAACGCCAAAATCATGCTTGGCAATACCTGGAACTTTTCGGTTGGTTGACTGGTTAAAGGCCAAAAGGTCATTATTAAATGGTGGTTAGATGAACGGACGGATGGATGGTTGGTGAATGGATGGATGTTGCATGAGCTGAAAAGGGAGGAGTTTAATTAGAAAGTGATTTGCTTGCAGGTATTTTATTTTATTAATTTTATGTTACCATAAAATTTCGACGTGTTTCTGTTTCGATGTTTTGTTGCGCTTTTATATATATTGTGTTCTTATTGTTGCTGTACAATATATTGTGGTGTGAAAAATGCCCGCACGAAAAAATTAAACAAAAGATTAATATTAAATCATGATGTGGTGTGATGGTGGTGCCGATGATGATGATGTTGTGATTTTGGCAATGGGTTTCCTTGAAAAGTGTATTGTTAGCCATTGTTACACTTGGTAAAATGTGTTTAATTGTGGGGACTGTGCGGTGGGTTAAGTTTTTAATGGTTCCGTTCAACAGGGTGAATTTTTTGTATTTTTTTGGTTTGTTTCATATTTTTTTTTGGTTGATATATAAATTTTGTAAAACATTGTCACCTCTTTCATGAGTTCTTTTTGGGTTGACTACATTGTGTTGTTAATAACTTCTGTACCTGCACCATTTCGCGCTGTGTTAATGTATTGGCTGTGAAAATCAACAAAAGTCTGAGATTTTTTTCCAACAAAAACCCTTTTTCAAATTAATGACAAAGTTAACAACCTTGGTGGCTACAAGAAGAGATACCTTTTTCATGGGGAGTTTTTTGTTTTGAAAAAAAAAAAAAATAACAATGTTTTATGAAAATTATTATTGTAATTTTTATGTGGGATAAATTGATTTTAATGACTTCTATGTGGGTATGCAGACGAAGTAGGATGGAAGATTCTCATTTGGGAATTTGGTACAAACAGAGGAGGCACTAAATCATAATAAAAGGAAAAAGGGAAAAATGTGAAGGGACTAAGTCTTATGACAGGATATTTAAAACAAATATATTTAACAAGGACTCTTACCGCTAAAAACGTTCATTTTTTAAAGAATTTTATGAAACATAAAGGACGATCACAGCTAAAAGCGTGAATTTAAAAAAAATATATATTTTTTAAAGGACTTTCAAATCTAAAGGCGTAGATTTTTTAATGGACATTCACAGGCGCGGATTTTTAAAATATTTTTCAAGCGATTTTCAGAACTAAAAGCGTTAATTAAAAAATATATATTTTTCATATCAAGGTTATAAAAAATTCGGAGTTTTTTTAAACAACTTATTAAGGATTTTCGCAAATAATTTTTATACCTTACCTTATTGGTCCTAGACCCACCTTTAAGTATACCGATCGTCATATCTCGACTAGCTGAGTCGATCTAGACATGTGTGTCCGTCCGTCTGTCCATTATAATTTGTAAATACGATACAGGCCACAGTTATGGACCAATCTTCACGAAATTTTGCATGTAGAATGGGTTCTGGCCAATGAAGACCCCTATTTTGGAAAAGATCGGTTAATATTTAGGGGATGAAATGGACCAAAAACTTTATTTTTGTCGGTTTTTCTGGTCGCTTCTGAGGCCGCAATTATGGCCCAAACACCGCAAATGTTTGCATTGAGAAGGGGATCGGGCCAAAGAATAAGCATGCCTGTTTTGATAAAGATCGGTCAATGTTTAGCGGGTCAAATGAACCCTGACTTTTGTGTGAAAATGACAAAATTTGTCTTCTATGGCGTATATATTTACCCCTGAAGGACCAAGGCCTGAGAAGTTTATAGTGTGTTCAAGAGGAGTGGTTGACCTTTAATTTGATACCAATTATAATGTCGTTTGTACTCAGATGTGGAGTTACACTTAAATATTTACAGGTGCTTACGTATTCAGACCAGAGCTCCGATTTGCTCGATTTTACTCGCGAGTGAAAAATACTCCCGAGTGGGAGTAAGTAAAGAGTACGAGTTTTTTAGGGAGTATACTCTCCACTCTTTTATTTTGTTTGGGAGTGCTCGCGAGTACTCCTTGACGAAGAAAGAGAGTGAGAGTCAAAATGTTCGAAATAGAGTATGAGTTCACTCTAAGAGTGAAATCGAGTGGACAAATAAATTTGGTTGTTTGGTTATTTGTGTGTGTGTGTGTAGTAGCAAACATTTTTTGATGTTGATCTTTTGTGTGCTGTGGGGAAATCGATTATTTTGTTTACTGAAAATGTGAAATACAAATAAAAATCTTATACCATATAAGATTTTTATATGTTTTTTATTTCATATTTATAAAATGAATTCAACCGTGTGATTTAATTATTTCAATATTTTTTTTAAAAGCATAAACACCTCCATACACATTTTTAAAATGGTATTCATTAAAAAATGTGGAAAAGTATTCTCCAAAAATATTAAAAGCGCTGGTTTGAAAGAAAACCCATCAATGCATAAGTGGTTCATTATTTAATTTTAGTATCAAAAATACTCGGCAAGAGTGTAATCTGCTCGATTTCGAGCGTATTTCACTCCCACTCGAAAACGAGCGAAGCACTTGCGCTCTTATTTGAGTGGCAGAGAAAAATAGAGTATACTCTATTTACTTTTTCTACTCGCAAGAGTACTCCCGCTCGAATTCGAGCGAGTTTCACTCTTTACTCGAATTCGATCGAGCATTTCGGAGCTCTGATTCAGACATTATTTAGTAACCCAATACCACACTAGAGGGCGGAAATGTAGCGCTGATCGTCAGGGATATCGGGTATAACTTTTGGTGATGATCAGATCAAAATTTTGGGATGAAGTGGACCGAAAACCTAATTTTTTATGTTTTTTTTCCAGACGATCTGTAGGCCACAATTATAATCCGAACATCACAACACAAGCCACGGTGAAGGAAATCTGGACAAGTAATTGGAGGGTTGTACTCAATATTAGGAATATTCGGAAAATATGTCAGTGTCGATCTTTAATCGGGCAAGAGGGTGCAACTATCACGAAATATTGCCCACGCTCAGAAAAAACTTCGGCAGAAAGTTAGAGTTCCGTGGTAGTTGTGTAGGGTATCGTATGGTCGGCCCGTCTGACTATACTGCTCCGCTCACTGGTTTTAAAGTATATTTTTAAGGACTTCCACAAATAAAGACGTTGATTTTATTAAAAAAAATGTTAAAGGATTTTCTCCGGCGTGGATTTTTTAATTTTCAAAGGACTTTCAGAACCAAAGGCAAAGATTTTTTAAAAAAATATTTTTAAGGGACTTTCAAATCTAAAGGCAAAGATATTTTTTAAAAAGATTTCTTAAAGGACTTTCCAATTTAAAGGCCTAGATTTTTTAAATACTTTTTTTAAATCTAAAGGAATAGACTTTTAAAAAATAATGAATCGAGCTAGACCCATGATTCCTTTTGAAAATATGCATACAATCACTTTCTAAGTCGGCATACACACATCTATCTGTCCGTCCGTCTGTCCATCCATGTATTTTTGTGAACAAGTACACGTCGCATTTATGATCCAATTTGGATGAAATTTGGCACAGGTCACTTATTTGGGCCAAGGACGATCCCTATTGAAATTGGAGAAAACTGGTTTAGATTTAGATATAGCTCTCATGTATAATTTCGACCGATTTTATCTAAATGGTGCATTAAACATCCAATTGTGGTCCGATTGAGTCAAATTTTGTACAGAGTACTGAGTTAGGTCCAGATTGATGCTTTCGAAGTTTTGTTAAAATATGTTCACATTTAGATATAGTTCCCATATAGAGTTTCGTCCGATTTTATGTGAATGATGCACCTAACTCCCAAAATTTATTCGATTTTGTACAGCGCTCGGGATTAGGACTAAAATGATGTATGCTTCTTTGATTTACACGAAATTTGGCAGAAGGTATTAAATTGAGTTTAGTGTTATGTGTACTAAAATTGCAAAAAACAAATAGTGTATGCAACGGTTGCTCAATTAGGTCCATTTGTTTATATATAGCTCCCACACAAGAATCCAAGTCTGTCTCTTTAACATGCAATTTTTAATTGATTTATGAATGGTATGTATGGGTTTTTTAATTGGTTGAAATTTAATTTCTATTTCAATGGTCATCCAAAGATGCTATGCTGTTTTAGGTACAGGAAATTGTACATATTACCAAATCTTGTATGTACCCAAAGTGGTGAAGGGTATCATATATCCTTACTGGGTTTTTAATTTTTTTAAGAATATCAGGCGGGGATTTTTAAAAAAAAAATTTCCAAAGGAATGGCAGGCGTAGATTAAAAAAAAAGTATTTTTCAAAGGAATATGTGGCGCAATTTTTAACAAAATATTTTTAAAGTAATATATGACATCTCCCATGAAAATTGTCATAGCCCCAAGGAAAACGTAAGGTTATTTTTATCATAAAAGTGTTGAACGTTTTTCTTTTGTAGAGTAGGACGTATCCTTGCCTCTACATTTCCCATAGAATATCTAATCGTATTCATCTGAAAGGATTTTGATAGCCGATTTAAGGTATTTTGAGTGCACATCAAATGATGGAGGGTATAAATCATTCGGCTCGGCCACAATTAATACTTGTTAGCTTTCAATATTTCAATTTTTTCCATAATTTTTCAATCACCTATGTAGCTGCTGATGATAGACAGTCAGCTTTTAGAATTAGCAAAACAAACGGCCCACACACAAAATGTTTAGTTACATGTTCTTCAACGTTCAAATATTACAAATGTCAGTTGAATGATATTTGCAATAATACAACTAGAACAACACGTATCTGGATACATGTGAGCGCGTCTGATTGTTGTTAGTAACAACTTGATTTCTGTAGAGAATGTATGGCGAACGTCAAAATAGAAAAAAGAAATTAACATCAGGTGTGAAAGAAATGCCAAATGTAATAAAAACTCAAACGAGGCAGCTAGAAATAGAATTAGAAAAAATACAAATATGACATGAAATGTTGCTGTCAGGACAATAAAACAAACAAATTATAAATAGTTAAAAAAAGACCATATGGTGGAGTGTATATTAAATTTGTCATTCCGTTTGCAACACCTCGAAATATTCACCGGAGACCCCATAATATATGAATATTCTTAATCGTAGTAAAAATCTATGTCGATTTATGTATGCCTGTCGATAGAGCTCACAATATTAAATATATAGTTTGGAAATTTGGCACATACATTGCTATAACCACTGGCTTGATATTGAAAATGGTATTTATCGGCCCATTCCTATTGCACCCATATAACGGTACCGCCAAATATTTGGAATTTTAGGGAGTTTTGGCATATGTTGTCTTCAATTTTTTAATTTTGGCTTACACATCCTCCAAAAATTATCAATATGGGTTTTAGGGTATGTCCCATATAATGGTACCCCCATTATTCGGTGTTTATACCCTTCACCACACTGTGGTACAGGATATTATGTCTTTGTTTGTAACAGGCAAAAGGAAATGAGATAGACACATGGTTCCTTTTGAGAATATACATAGAATCACTTTCTAAGTCGATTTATGCATGTCCGTCCGTCCGTCTGTCTGTCTGTCCATGTTAAATTGTAACCAAAGTACAGGTCGCATTTATGATCCGAATTGGATGAAATTTGGCATAGGTCACTTATTCAGCCCAAGGACGAACCCTATTGAAATTGGGAAAGATCGGTTCAGATTTAGATATAGCTCCCATATATATATATTTAACCGATTTAATGTAAACGGTCCCTATATATCTTTCGATTTGCACGAAATTTGGTACAGCCTACTCATTTAGGTCTAGAATGATGTTTGTCAAGTTTCGAGAAAATCGGTTGAGATTTAGATAAAGCTCCCATATATAGTTTCGTCCGATTTCATGTAAATTGTGCCCCAAAGTCCCCAGATATCTTTCGATTTGCACGAAATTTGGCATAACGTACTGAATTAAGCCTAGAGTGATGTCTGCCAGGTTTCGAGAAAATCGGTCCTGATTTAGATATAGCCCCCACATATAGTTTCGTCCGATTTTAAGTAAATTGTGCCCCAAAGTCCCTAGATATCTTTCGATTTGCACGAAATTTGGCATAACGTACTGAATTAAGCCTAGAATGATGTCTGCCAGGTTTCGAGAAAATCGGTCCAGATTTCTATATAGCTTTCGATTTGCACGAAATTTGGTACAGCCTAATCATTTAGGTCTAAAATGATGTCTGCCAAGATTCGAGAAAATCGGTCCAGATTTATATATAGCTCCCATATATAGTTTCGTCCGATTTCATGTAAATGCTGCCCCAAAGTCCCTAGATATCTTTCGATTTGCACGAAATTTGGCATAACGTACTGAATTAAGCCTAGAGTGATGTCTGCCAAGTTTCGAGAAAATCAGTCCAGATTTCTATATAGCTTTCGATTTGCACGAAATTTGGTACAGCCTAATCATTTAGGTCTAAAATGATGTCTGCCAAGTTTCGAGAAAATCGAAATATATAGTTTCGTCCGATTTCATGTAAATGCTGCCCCAAAGTCCCTATATATCTTTCGATTTGCACGAAATTTGGCATAACGTACTGAATTAAGCCTAGAGTGATGTCTTCCAAGTTTTGAGAAAATCGGTTGAGATTTAGATATAGCTCCCATATATAGTTTTGTCCGATTTCATGTAAATGCTGTCCCAAAGTCCCTATATATCTTTCGATTTGCACGAAATTTGGCATAACGTACTGAATTAAGCCTAGAGTGATGTCTTCCAAGTTTTGAGAAAATCGGTTGAGATTTAGATATAGCTACCATATATAGTTTCTTCCGATTTCATGTAAATGGTGTCGCTATATATCTTTCGATTTGCACGAAATTTGGGCCTAGAGTGATGTCTGCCTTGTTTTTGAACCGATTTTCGGGAAACTTAACAGAAACTTGGCGCACATCATTCTAGACTTTATGCAGTACTCTATACCAAATTTCGTGCAAATCGAAAGATATTTAGGGACTTTGGTGTACCATTTATATTAAATTGGGAGCTGTGTATATGGGAGCTATTTCTAAATCTGAACCGATTTTCACCAATTTCAATAGGGTTCGTTCTTGGACCAAATAAATGAGCTGTACGAAATTTCATCAAAATAGAATAAAAAATGCGACCCGTACTTTGTTTACAATTTAACACCAACAGACGGGCATGCATAAATCGACTCAGAAAGTGATTCTATGCATATTCTCAAAAGGTACCATGGGTCTATCCCGATTCCGTTTGCCTGTTACAGACATATACACAAAGAGGTCCAGAGGTCATTCACAAAAATTCAGTACTCTGTGAAAAATGTTGTCGCAATCGGAAAAATATTGGGAGTTTGGTGTATCATTTATTGGGAGTTTGGTGTATCGGACGGACTATATATGAGAGCTATATCTAAATCTGAACCGATTTTCTCCAATTTCAATAGGGTTAGTCCTTGGGCCAAATAAGTGAACTATGCCAAAATTCATCAAAATCGGATCATAAATGCGACCTTTGTTCACAAAAATACATGGACGGACGGACATGCGTAAATCGACTCAGAAAGTGATTCTATGCATATTCTCAAAAGGTACCATTCGATTCCTTTAGCCTGTTACAAACATATGCACCAAGACATAATACTTTGTACCACAGTGTGGTGAAGGGTAAAAAAGTGGGGAATTCACCTAAATCAACAATTCGACTTAGAAGGGCTTTTAAGAAGAACTACAGTATATGTTTTAATATGTGAGACAATATCGATTTATCAATTAGATTATTTAAGAAATACAAAATAATTTTTTGGAACCGAGAATGGGCGGTGCTCCTCTTAACGAAAATTTGCAACATTAAATATCACACCAATGACATCTATTTTAAAAATCATAATAAATCATGTGTATTTCATTTTCCTAAAAATCATTTCAAAACACATAAATCTCCATCCTACAACTACCATTCTGCTAATCATACAAGTTATCTCTCCATATTAACTATAATGCTCGTAGTAATGCATACATCCTAATAAAGCTATAACCTAAAGCGGAAAACCATTCATAATTTGATAAATTTTTGTACAATCTTTCAAGCAATAATATGTTCAAATGTTCATAACAGTATTTGATCTTTATTACCACAAGATACAAAAAGAGAGAGAGAGGCAGTACTTTCCTCTGCCATTATGGCTTTCGAACGTGTAGAGTACGTGTCCTGTTGTTTTTTGCCTTCCTCTTCATCTTTAGCTTCAATTTTTATTACCATTACGGTTTTAATATATTTGATTATGGACGTGTATGTATATATTCCAATACGTATGCATGTACACGATTTTTACATAGAATACGAATACCTTGAAATATGCACATAACACTTATTCACCTGATGTAGTAGTAGTAGTGGTAGTTGTGGTGGTACTGATGGTCGTACGTGATTAATTATGGCCATAAATTGTATAAAATTTTCTATAAATTTTACACATCACAACTTTCTTTCGCCAAAAACAGAAACAAAAAACTTACTTCGGTTTGGTCTTCTCCGGGTTTTTTGGGTTCGGTAAAGGTCATTATGCTACAATTATTTATGATCATGTAAAGTGAAACCGGGTGGGGTGGTGGTAGAGGTGGTGGTGCAGAAAGGACACTCCAAATAACCACAGCATATTTATGCACGTGTCCTTGTGTGGTGTTCTCAACTTGTTTGGCATTGTAACAGATATTTGGACATTCCCATCCTCTCGCATTTGGCCATCATTCATTTTGACTTTTTCGATATTTGAAAATCCCTTTGATTATTATAACAAATGACAATCGTAGCATAGGGTGATAACTTCATGTCGACTATCGTTTTTCGGTTGACATGACATTTGACAAAGTACCTCAATATTTTTGTCATTTGAATAATTTCATAGTTGTGAACTGAAATTTCGAAAATTTATTTTATTTGAATGGACTCGTGTAAAAAGGATGACATACATAGAATGTTTGTTTTTTTTGTGTTTGCTAAAGGTTAGATGAATAAACTATTTATTTATATATATGACCCTACTTTGTTTGTTAGCATGAGATGTTGATTAATAGCAAATATCATTGATATTTGTGGATATATTTTGAATAACTGTGCAACGTCCTTCCTCCTTGTATTAAATCTATGTTTCGTATACATATTAAAGTCTGCCAATGTTTGATCACACAGGACTCTTCATTTGCTTTATGTTTCCTAGAAAACCCTTACGGAATCACTTTGTAAAAACGTGGTATTCTCACATGATATTAGAGACCATAAAGACCGACAGTTGTATAACAACTATGGTTGGTGTAAATATTAAGGTCTGTCATGTTTATACCACACAGGTTTCGACTCGCTTTATGTGCCACGAGAAGTTCCACTTATCGAATTTAATAAAGGTTTGGTAAAAATCTTACCATTTATGGCCTAAATACGATACTCCATTAGCTTTATATGGCAACAATTTGATATTTTGATATTTTATACTGGTCTACGTCATGATATAGCTCTCATATAACGGTACGACCCCATTTTCGGTATTCTGAAGGTAACTGTAATTTCGCATTGCGGGATTTAGTTGGCAGATATAGATATATGCCAAATCAAACCATAGCTTAGGTTTGCCATTCCTGGTTATTGAAGGGTTAAAAATATTTATGCATAAAATTTTCTACATAGATCTATAATTGAATATAGACCCAATATAAGGGTTCCATACCATATGCTTATTTTTAATGTCAATTTTTCTATATATGTTCATCTTTTGACATAACCCCTAAATGAAGGGGACGTGACCGCTTTATGAACTTTTAAATACCCACAACAGAGTGGATGGCATAAAAAGTTCTGCCAGCCAAACATATCGAAGTTCTTGCTTGTTTGTATACCCTTTATCATATTATGGTACAGGGTATTATGTCTATGTGTATATGTTTGTAAAAGCAAAAGGACACAGCGAATATGCATAGAATCACTCTCTGAGTCGATTTATGCGTGTCGCATTTATTATTTGAATGAAATAACAAATTTAGCATTTATTTGGCCCAAGGACTCTATAGAAATTGGTGGCAATAGGTTCAGATTTAGATATAGCTTCCGAATTTATGTAAATGGTGCAGCAAATTCCCAAGGTTTGTCTTACTCATAACGTGTGAAACTGAGTTTAAAATATATAGCTCCCATATTTATTTTCGTCCGATTGTATGTAAATGGTGCATCAACCTCCCAAGGTTTCTTCGATTGAGACGAAATTTTGTATATCGTTTTAAATTGAGTCTGGCATAGAATGTGATAAATTTTGTAGAAATTGGATCAGATTTAGATATAGCTCCCAAAAAATATTTTCGTTCGATTTATGTAAACGGTGCACCTTTGTTCGATTGAGGCGAACTTTTTGGTAATGTGTTGAATTGAGTCTACAAAAACGTGTGTTAGGTTTCATTGAAGTCGGATCAGATATAGATATAGCTCCCATATATAGTTTTTTTTGCGATTTTATGTAAATGGCACACCAATCTCACAAGGTTGTCCGATTGAGGCAAAAATTTGAATAGCATGCAGTATAGAGCGAGGTTTATCCTATTGAGATGAAATTTAGTATAGCATACCATATGGATTCGACATTGTGGTGTATTAAGTTTCGCTGAAATATGTTCATATTTGAATATAGTTTTCATATTCGGCCAATTTTATTTAAATGGTACATTAGGTACCCAAAATTGTCCGATTGCAATTACATTTTGCACTGCGTAACTTATTGAGCCTATAATTAAGTGTATTAAATAAAAATCGGTTCAAATTTTGTTATAGCTCCCACACATTAGGTTGGGGAAAAAGAAATTCATTATTTTTTCGGCAGATGGCTGTACAGATAGATTTCTCGAAAAGTATCGATCTAACAATTTTAGATTTATGCTCGTTGGAAAAGGGACATTTCGCAGTAAAAATCATATTTTGCTGTTTTTTGTTTGGGGCATTCTATTGTGAGTTACAGGGTGTTAAAAATGGAAGTGAACAAAGAGAAAATTTGGTACATTTAAAGTTACTCTTTGATAAAAGCGAAAATGCAAGCCAAGCGGGGAAAATTGTGAATGATGTTTATGGTTCCGATACCGTAATATCCAATTATGTGCAATTTTGGTTTCGTAGCATTTTTAATGTTGAAGATGCACCTCGCACAGATAGTCTGGTCGTCGAAAATGTCGATAAAATGGGAGAAAACAGGAGAGGTGTCGTGTTCTACCAGGACAACGCTAGGCCACACACATCTACAGTGACTCGCCAGAAACTTCGGGAGCTTAGTAGGGAAAATTTAATGCATCCGCCATACAGTCCGGACTTGGCACCAAGCGATTATGATATTTTTCTTGCATTGCAAAATGTCTTTTTGCAAATAAAGAGCAGGACTTCTATGAGGGGGGCATTATGAAATTACCTTTAAAATTGAAAATCCCTTTGATTATTATAACAAATGACAATCGTAGCATAGGGTGATAACTTCATGTCGACTATCGTTTTTCGGTTGACATGACATTTGACAAAGTACCTCAATATTTTTGTCATTTGAATAATTTCATAGTTGTGAACTGAAATTTCGAAAATTTATTTTATTTGAATGGACTCGTGTAAAAAGGATGACATACATAGAATGTTTGTTTTTTTTGTGTTTGCTAAAGGTTAGATGAATAAACTATTTATTTATATATATGACCCTACTTTGTTTGTTAGCATGAGATGTTGATTAATAGCAAATATCATTGATATTTGTGGATATATTTTGAATAACTGTGCAACGTCCTTCCTCCTTGTATTAAATCTATGTTTCGTATACATATTAAAGTCTGCCAATGTTTGATCACACAGGACTCTTCATTTGCTTTATGTTTCCTAGAAAACCCTTACGGAATCACTTTGTAAAAACGTGGTATTCTCACATGATATTAGAGACCATAAAGACCGACAGTTGTATAACAACTATGGTTGGTGTAAATATTAAGGTCTGTCATGTTTATACCACACAGGTTTCGACTCGCTTTATGTGCCACGAGAAGTTCCACTTATCGAATTTAATAAAGGTTTGGTAAAAATCTTACCATTTATGGCCTAAATACGATACTCCATTAGCTTTATATGGCAACAATTTGATATTTTGATATTTTATACTGGTCTACGTCATGATATAGCTCTCATATAACGGTACGACCCCATTTTCGGTATTCTGAAGGTAACTGTAATTTCGCATTGCGGGATTTAGTTGGCAGATATAGATATATGCCAAATCAAACCATAGCTTAGGTTTGCCATTCCTGGTTATTGAAGGGTTAAAAATATTTATGCATAAAATTTTCTACATAGATCTATAATTGAATATAGACCCAATATAAGGGTTCCATACCATATGCTTATTTTTAATGTCAATTTTTCTATATATGTTCATCTTTTGACATAACCCCTAAATGAAGGGGACGTGACCGCTTTATGAACTTTTAAATACCCACAACAGAGTGGATGGCATAAAAAGTTCTGCCAGCCAAACATATCGAAGTTCTTGCTTGTTTGTATACCCTTTATCATATTATGGTACAGGGTATTATGTCTATGTGTATATGTTTGTAAAAGCAAAAGGACACAGCGAATATGCATAGAATCACTCTCTGAGTCGATTTATGCGTGTCGCATTTATTATTTGAATGAAATAACAAATTTAGCATTTATTTGGCCCAAGGACTCTATAGAAATTGGTGGCAATAGGTTCAGATTTAGATATAGCTTCCGAATTTATGTAAATGGTGCAGCAAATTCCCAAGGTTTGTCTTACTCATAACGTGTGAAACTGAGTTTAAAATATATAGCTCCCATATTTATTTTCGTCCGATTGTATGTAAATGGTGCATCAACCTCCCAAGGTTTCTTCGATTGAGACGAAATTTTGTATATCGTTTTAAATTGAGTCTGGCATAGAATGTGATAAATTTTGTAGAAATTGGATCAGATTTAGATATAGCTCCCAAAAAATATTTTCGTTCGATTTATGTAAACGGTGCACCTTTGTTCGATTGAGGCGAACTTTTTGGTAATGTGTTGAATTGAGTCTACAAAAACGTGTGTTAGGTTTCATTGAAGTCGGATCAGATATAGATATAGCTCCCATATATAGTTTTTTTTTGCGATTTTATGTAAATGGCACACCAATCTCACAAGGTTGTCCGATTGAGGCAAAAATTTGAATAGCATGCAGTATAGAGCGAGGTTTATCCTATTGAGATGAAATTTAGTATAGCATACCATATGGATTCGACATTGTGGTGTATTAAGTTTCGCTGAAATATGTTCATATTTGAATATAGTTTTCATATTCGGCCAATTTTATTTAAATGGTACATTAGGTACCCAAAATTGTCCGATTGCAATTACATTTTGCACTGCGTAACTTATTGAGCCTATAATTAAGTGTATTAAATAAAAATCGGTTCAAATTTTGTTATAGCTCCCACACATTAGGTTGGGAAAAAGAAATTCATTATTTTTTCGGCAGATGGCTGTACAGATAGATTTCTCGAAAAGTATCGATCTAACAATTTTAGATTTATGCTCGTTGGAAAAGGGACATTTCGCAGTAAAAATCATATTTTGCTGTTTTTTGTTTGGGGCATTCTATTGTGAGTTACAGGGTGTTAAAAATGGAAGTGAACAAAGAGAAAATTTGGTACATTTAAAGTTACTCTTTGATAAAAGCGAAAATGCAAGCCAAGCGGGGAAAATTGTGAATGATGTTTATGGTTCCGATACCGTAATATCCAATTATGTGCAATTTTGGTTTCGTAGCATTTTTAATGTTGAAGATGCACCTCGCACAGATAGTCTGGTCGTCGAAAATGTCGATAAAATGGGAGAAAACAGGAGAGGTGTCGTGTTCTACCAGGACAACGCTAGGCCACACACATCTACAGTGACTCGCCAGAAACTTCGGGAGCTTAGTAGGGAAAATTTAATGCATCCGCCATACAGTCCGGACTTGGCACCAAGCGATTATGATATTTTTCTTGCATTGCAAAATGTCTTTTTGCAAATAAAGAGCAGGACTTCTATGAGGGGGGCATTATGAAATTACCTTTAAAATGGCAACAAGTCATACAACAAAACGGTTCATATTTGGTGCAAATCGGACATTCCAAAGTATTTTAAATAACGTCCTATAATTCATATAAAAACCAGTGAGCGGAGCAGTATAGTCGGACGGGCCGACCATACGATACCCTACTCAACTACCACGTAACTGTAACTTTCTGTGGATGTTTATTCCAAGCCTGGGCAATATTTCGTGATATCTACACCCTGTTGTTGATTAAAGGTCAACAGCACCTCTTCCTTACACTGACATATTTTCCAGTATTGCTAATATTCTGTACAGTCCTTCTAATTACTTGTCCAGTTAACTTCACCGTGGGTTGTGTTGTGATGTTTGACTTTCAATTGTGGCCTATACATCGACAAATTCTTATTGAAAATTCTTATCTGATTATTGCCGAAAATTATAGTCGTTGTCATTGACCATAACTGAAATATCATGGAAAATTTCAAAGCGATCAGAGCTATATGTCCGCCCTCTAGTGTGGTAATGAGTTACTAAATAATATATGAATACATAAGCACCTGTAAATATTTCAGTGTAGCTCCCACATCTGAGTACATACGACCATATAATTGGTATTAATTTAAAGGTCAACCACTCCTCTTGGAATGCTATCAACTTCTCGGGTCTTTGTTCTTCAGCTGTAAATACAGATGTAAATGTAAATACAAGAATACAAATTTTGTAATTTTTCACACAAAAGTTAGGGTCCATTTGACCCGCTAAATATTGACCGATCTTTATCAAAACAGGCATGCTTATTCTTTGGCCCAATCTCCCTCTCCATGAAAAAAATTGTAGGTTCAAATTAAATTAAAACCAGTGAGCGGAGCAGTAGAGTCGGACGGGGCCGACCATACGATACCCTACACAACTACCACGGAACTGCGGTAGTTTATATATAGTTCTGCGGATTTTTATTCCGAGCCTGGGCAATATTTCGTAATATTGGCATCCTCTTGCCCGATTAGAGGTAAACAGCACCTCTTCCTCACACTGACATATTTTCCGAATATTACGAGTATTCAGTACAGTTATTATCCAGATTCCCTTCACCGTGAGTTGTGTTGTGATGTTCGGCTTTCATTTGTGGTCTATATATCGACTCGAAAATAACACAAAACATTAAGTTTTCGGTCCACTTCATTCCAAAAATATTATCTGATCATCACCACAAATTATAGGCGTTGTCCTTGACCATAACTGGAACCTTATGGAACATTTCAAAGCGATCAGCGCTATAGTTCCGCGCTCTGGAGTGATAATGGGTTACTAAATAATATACGGATACGGAGATACCAGTAAATATTTAGGTGTAACTCCCACATCCGAGCACATACAACAATATAATTGGTATTAATGTAAAGGTCAACCACTCCTCTTTGATATAATATCAACTTCTCGGATCGATGTCATTCAGGGGTAAATATATACGCTATAGAATACAAATTTTGTAATTTTTCACACAAAAGTCAGGGTCCATTTGACCCGCTAAATATTGACCAATCTTTATCAAAACAGGCATGCTTATTCTTTGGCCCGATCCCCTTCTCCATGCAAAATTTCACGATGTTCGGGCCATTATTGCGGCCTCTGGAGCGACCAGAAAAACCGACAAAAATTTAGTATTTGGTCCATTTCATCCCCTAAATATTAACCGATCTTTCCCAAAAACAATAGGGGTCTTCATTGGCCAGAACCCATCCTACATGCAAAATTTCGTGAAGATTGGTCCATAACTGTGACCTGTATCGTGTTTACAAATTATAATGGACAGACGGACGGACGGACGGACACACATGTCTTGATCGACTCAGCTAGTCGAGATATGACGATCGGTATACTTAAAGGTGGGTCTAGGACCAATATTTCGCGGCGTTACAAACTTTTGGGGCTGCACAAAGCTGTAATACCCTGACATCATAGTTGTGTAGGGTATAAAAATATAAATTTTAAAATCGAGTATGAACCCCCATCAATTTGTCCATTGGAAAATTAACTACTACCGTTAAAATATGCAGGAATGTTTTTCACGATGTGCGAACCTGAGAGATCCTTACATCAAAATTGATACCATGTCGAATTCCACACTTCAACCACGGTCCAAAAACAATGGAATTCAATTTAATATGACTTAACAATTTACGAATTTGTATTTCCAATAGATTCGTAACTGAAGGTATTTCAGAATTGAAATCAATAATTCCAGAATGAATAAAAATCTAATTAATTTACGCATCTGATGTCACAAACGAAATTAGTCATTATTTAAACAGAAAACTAATTAATTTCTCGCATATGAATATGTGTGGGAATAACTCTGCATACAATTGTAACCCACAGTTAATTCCTCATACATCCCCCAAAATTTGCCAATCAAATACTCGTTCACAACTGTTTGTGATTTCCAGCAAAAAAAAAAAACAGTGAGCGGAGCAGTATATTCGGACGGGGCCGACCATACGATACCCTACACAACTACCACGGAACTCAAATTTTCTGCGAATGTTTATTCCGAGTCTGGGCAATACTTGGTGATATTGGCATCCCCTTGCCCGATTAGAGGTAAACAGCACCTTTTCCTCACACTGACATATTTTCCGAATATTACGAGTATTCAGTACAGCTATTGTCCAGATTACCTTCAACGTGGGTTGTGTTGTAATGTTCGGCTTTCATTTGTGGTCTATATATCGACTCGAAAATAACACAAACAATTAAGTTTTCGGTCCACATCAGTCCAAAATTATTATCTGATCATCACCACAAATTATAGGCGTTGTCCTTGACCATAACTGGAACCTTATGGAACATTTCAAAGCGATCAGCGCTATAGTTCCGCGCTCTGGAGTGATAATGGGTTACTAAATAATATACGAATACGGAGATACCTGTAAATATTTAGGTGTAACTCCCACATCCGAGCACATACATCAATATAATTGGTATCAATTTAAAGGTCAACCACTCCTCTTGGATATACTATCAACTTCTCGGGTCTATGTCCTTCAGTGGTAAATATATACGCTATAGAATACAAATTTTGTCATTTTTCACACAAAAGTCAGCGTCCATTTGACCCGCTAAATATTGACCGATCTTTATGAAAGCAGGCATGCTTATTCTTTGGCCCGATCCCCTTCTCCATGCAAAATTTCACGATGTTCGGGCCATTATTGCGGCCTCTGGAGCGACCAGAAAAACCGACAAAAATTTAGTATTTGGTCCATTTCATCCCCTAAATATTAACCGATCTTTCCCAAAAACAATAGGGGTCTTCATTGGCCAGAACCCATCCTACATGCAAAATTTCGTGAAGATTGGTCCATAACTGTGGCCTGTATCGTGTTTACAAATTATAATGGACAGACGGACGGACGGACGGACGGACGGACACACATGTCTAGATCGACTCAGCTAGTCGAGATATGACGATCGGTATACTTAAAGGTGGGTCTAGGACCAATATTTCGCGGTGTTACAAACTTTTGGAGCTGCACAAAGCTATAATACCCTGACAACATAGTTGTGTAGGGTATAAATACGACTTTATATTCCTGTTTCTTTTCCAATCAATGTTTTTGTTGTTGTTGCTACTGCTGCTAGCGGCGTTTTCTTCACACAGACACATTTCCTAATATGTTCTGACATAAATTCATTAAAAACTCAGCTAATTCTTGACATGAACATAACATCTAATTTCCATCACATTTCCAGACATCCGTGAATTTATTTGTTGGTGTTTGTTAGCTGGCTTGTTCACAACAAAACATCTACACAAACACATTCACACATGCATTGAATCCAGTTGAACTGCTGGAGAGACTCATTCTCGTTATGTTTGCATTTCCGAAACCTGACATAAACTGCACTGCAGTTTAGTTTGTTTGGCAAATAGTGCCGTTGCATATCCTTTTGAATTATATTTGACATGATTGCTTTTGCTGGGCTTTATTACGCGGTAAGGCTGTTTGTGTCCTGCAGCGACGGAATGTTTAGAAATAGTTTTTTCTGTATTAGGTGCAATTGAATTGAACGTGGCTGCAAATTGTTAAATATATGATTATTTGCTTATGAAACAAGGAAAGATATAAAGGGGTTTGGAAAAGTTAATTCGGAAGATAGTGGGGCAAACATGGGATATTTGGTATCTCAGTTACATGAAACCAATAAATCTAAAATACAACTTGACATACATCTTTAAACCCTAGGTGAAGTGTATAGTAAAATTTTCATTCCGTTTGCAACACCTCGAAATATTCAACCGAGTCTCATAAATTACACATATCAAAATGAATAATCTATATCGAGTTAGCCATGTCCGTCTGCCGTTTGAAATAGTTTGCGAAATAGAGCTTGCAATATTTAATATAGAGATTTGAAAGTTTGAACGTACATTGTAACTTCTCCTAGAATGTTTGATTTGCTTTAGTTTAGTATTTTGGGATCTTATTAGGTAGTCATATTTCCTATAAAAATATTATCAATATTAATCCACTTTATAGGGTAGGTCTCATATAACGGTACCTGCCAAATTTCGATATTCTGCGGATTTTGGGAAAGTTCGTCAACCAAATTGGTTGTAACATGATTTTCGTCGATAAACAAATCTTCCTACAAACAATTATCAAAATTGGTCGACTATGTACGGTAGTTTCGATATAACTGTATATCTAAAAATAACAGTATTTTTTGGGAGTTCGAGCACATCTAAAAC
Organism: Musca vetustissima; assembly: GCF_032173495.1. NCBI lineage: Eukaryota > Metazoa > Arthropoda > Insecta > Diptera > Muscidae > Musca > Musca vetustissima. The sequence goes on along the minus strand of NW_026887765.1, from coordinate 7,755 downwards.
CTAATTGACAGCAATTTAGTATTTTAAATTCTCCATGGATAGAAAATCTCTCTACCAAAAACTAACAATATTGACATAAATTTCGGGGTAGGACCTAGGTCAGGAACTCCAAAGCCCTTTCCGGTATTTTGGGTAAGAATTTTTATACCTTTCACCACACTGTGGTATAGGGTATTATGTCTTTGTGCATACGTTTGTAACAGGTAAAAGGAAACGAGATAGGCACATGGTTCCTTTTGAGAATATGCATAGAACCACTTTTTAAGTCGATATATGCATGTCCGTCCGTCCGTCTGTCCATGTTAAAGTGTAAACAAAGTACAGGTCACATTTATGATCCGTATTGGATGAAATTTGGCATAGCTCACTTACTTGGCACAAGGACGAACCCTATTGAAATTGGGAAAATCGGTTCAGATTTAGATGTATCTCCCATATATATTATCGTCCGATTTAATGTAAATGGTGCACCAAAGTTCATATATACCTTTCCATTTGCACGAAAGATATCTTAGCGTAATGAATTAGGTCGAGGATAATGTGTGTTAAGTTTCGTGAAAATCGGTTCAGATTTAGATATAGCTCCCATATATATTTTCGTCCGATTTAATGTACATGGTGTGCTAGAGTCAATATATATCTTTCGATTTACACGAAATTTGACATAACGTACTGAATAAAGTCGAGAATAATACGTGTTAAGTTTCCTGAAAATCGGTTCAGATTTAGATATAGCTCCCATATATATTTTCGTCCGATTTGATGTAAATGGTGCACCAAAGTCCATATATATCATTCGATTTGCACGAAATTTGACACATGGTAATTAATTAGGTCTAGAATATTGTGTGTTAAGTTCCATGAAAATCGGTTCAGATTTAGATATATCTCTCATATAATTTTCGTCCGATTTGATGTAAATGGTGTACCAAAGTCAATATATATCTTTCGATTTGCACGAAATTTGGCATAGGCTACTGTATTAGGTCCAGAATGATGTATGCTAGGTTTCGTGAAAATCGGTTCTGATTTAGATATAGCTCCTAAATATACTTTCGTCCGATTTTTTTACAGCGTTCTGAATTAAGTCCATATTGATGTAAACGAAGTTTTGTTGCATTCGGTTCTGATTTAGATATAGCTCCCATATATAGTTTCGTCCGATTTTAAGTAAATGGAGCACCATACTGACAATGTTTGTGGGATTGAGACAACATTTTGCATAGCGTATTGACGTGTTGAAATTGGTTCAGATTTATGTATAGTTCGTCTGATTTTATGTAAATGGTGCATCAAACTACCAATATTTGTCCGATTGTATCTATCTCGTAACTTTTGTCTGATACAAACATATGCGAAGTATATACACAGTGTGTGAACCGACCAAACACTACTACCACGGAACTCATACTTTCTTTCCGAACCTGGACATTATTTCGCTATATTTGACCGATTAGAGGTCAACAGCTCCTCTTTCTAACACTGGAATTTTTTTCCGTATTCTGGTTTTGGTTGATTTACTCCCTGAATATTGACCGATTTTTAGCAAAACAGCCCTTCTAATTAGTTGACCATAGTCCCTACCCCGTCTGTTGAGTTGGGAAGTTCGACTTAAATTTGTAGTCTAGAGAGCGACTTGAAAAACACAAACAATAATTAAGTTTTCGGTATATTTCATCCTCTAAATGACCGAAAATTATGAGCGTCGTTCTCGATCATCGTCGTTCATGCAAATTTTCCTAGCCATTAGCGCTACATGATATCAGAATAGATAGACCCCTGTACATATTGAGGTATAAAACCCTCACCCGAGTACATACAACAATACAATTGGTATAAATTCGCTTGTTTAAAATATAAGGCTAAGAAAAGTTTGTTTCAAATCGGATACTCCTTTGGTATTATAAAATTTTGTGGGAGCTGTACCAGAATGAACAGACTTCCCCATCTTTAAACATGATCAAAGTTTCCAAAAAATTACGATATGTAAAGTTTTTATTATCGTGCTCACGAGCCAGACATTCTCTACATATCTTCGTCCCTTCTTCATGTTACAAACAACGACAAACTACCATGCACCACAGTGTGTTGTAGGGTATAAAATGACAAAACCTCTTTATATAAATTGTGTTACGTATGTAAAGTCAACTTCATGTCAAATGGCCTGTCAAGACGCGTTATTCTTCAATATATTTTTTAATATTCTAAAAAATTTGGTCTATCTCAAAAGCATGTAAATATATTTATATAATGATTACCACTCTTAAGACATTTACAGCAATCGTATTTGACTACATTTAAATTCTTCTTATCTATTGTATTACAAATTCAAAATTTTGTGTAATATCCTTTTTATTTTACATGACATACCGACATTAATTCCTTCATTCTTCTGCTTCTTCTTCTTCATTGTATGCATTCATTGCAAATTCAATCGTTTACATCTTGATTGTGGTACATTCACAGTTCATAGCTCACTCATCAGCAATTCTGTCGTCAAGGTCACTGCGCGCTCATAAACGAAACGACATGTTCACCGAAAACCAGACAATGTCAATATTTGAAACAATTTTATTGACAAGTGGCTGTTCTCAAAGTGAAATATTCATTAACTCTGTCTGTCTGCCAGTCTGCTGGGGCTGATAACCAATCAATTGACGTGACAAACCGAACGACAATCAAACAAAGGTCCGTACACGTTTAAGTAGGTCATAACCATTCCGTTTTGGCATTAAATCGCACGTGTATTTATTTTGATTACGGCACTGCGTATGTTTGTAATAATGTCAAATAAAGTGATGACCATGGTTGAATGTGCAAGGATACATGCACACACACAAACACAGATTTCATAATCTGTGCAGTTGGAGTTGAAGTAAAAAGATTTCTTTGGAATTTTCTTGCCAGTTATTGTGATATTTATGCGAGATTATAAGTATAATTTTAATTAAATTATTGTACTTATATATGTTTTTAAATATGCAGAATTAATAATAATTCCTTGTGATGACATTTTCAAGAAACAATCGAAAAATGGGTCTTCCGAACATAAACGCTATTCTCCACTACAGATAGTCATTCAAAGAGACTTTTGTAAAAGACGTACTTTAAAGTTCGTCATTGTGGAATAAAAAATGTGGATAGTTTAGAAAGATTTTCATTCATTGTAACGACTGTCGATAACTCAATACATTTTTCGACCTACAAACTTGTTCAAAATTTGTTATTTTGGAAATTAAATAATCTAATTTCGCAGGGAATACAAGTTCGTCTTAGACAACTGTCTTGAAAACTCGATGAGAAATTTGGTTTTGTTGACCAACGTTATACTTCGAACAAGAAAAAAAGCACATACAAAAGATGCTTCCATGTAAATTATCATGTTGATAGAACAGACCATCAGGACCATCGAATCTACGCACTCTAATTCCGAATCGATTTAAATCAAACATAACACACATCATTCTAGACTTACTATTGTATTATATGAACATTTTCTTATAATATTGGGTATTTAGTGGACAATTTTATAAAATCGGACGAAAATATATATGGAGTTATACCCAAATATGAACCGATTTCGAAAACAAAAGCACACGTCGTTCTGCACCAATACATTATTAGTAAGTCGAACATACATAAGTGTACGATTTATATAAAATCGGATGGAAATATATATGGGAGTTATATCTAAATCTGATTTGGTTTCAAGAAACCGATCACACGTCATTTTAGACTCAATACAATACGCTATGCTATATTTCGAGTCAATTGGACAACACTTGGGAGTTTTGTGCAATATTTACATAAAATTGGACGAACATATATATAGAACATATATCTAAATCTGAACCGATTTTCACCAATTTCAATATGGTTCGTCCTTGGGCTGTAACAAATTTCATTTACTTGGGATCATAAATGGACGATCACGCATAAATCGACTTGTTTGCGTCGACGTTGTCGTTGTACGCTTTCCTTGTAAAGGTTAGGAGCTTTTTAGTGGAATCCGGCTCGAAGGGCCAATGATTGCGTTGATACAAGAAATGAAATAAAAACACAATTTATTAGAATTTTTGGATTAATTTATTGAATTGTTCGTGGAACAGTATAATTTACCTTTTCTACAGGGTTTGATGGATTCTGGTCGTGAACCAAAGAACGAGAGTAATTAAAAGCTAAGATGTCACAAAGCGGCGCTTTGACATAGTTACTCGTTATATTTTGCTACTACCTTTTGTCTTTAGTACGAAATACTCAAAGACGTATATAAAGGTTGTGAACAAGATATAACGATGGGGGCACAATTTACTTTAATTCAAAAGAAATTATTTCAAAATAATCATTGCCGCCCGCGTTGCAACATCTTGCTATGTTGCAAAATGAATATGTAGGTAATGTTTGGTTTGTTATTTTTTTTTGTGTTATACTTTTTTTCAAAAAACATATTAATGCTAAAGTTTTGCTCAACGAGCAGGATCGTGCAATGTCTCGTCAAGATCTGATCCGTTAACTTATTTATTATTTAAACAAAGGACTCGCCGAGTCTTGCGGCTATGCTATTGAAGATTGCCCATCGCGTGATGATTCAATACTACAAGGAAAACCAGGGCTGGAATAAGTTTTGTGGCTTCATTCATTGTTTTGAACCTCTGGACTTAATATCATGCTGACCGTCGCAGCTTCGTTGAACCGAGAATCGGCTAGTTGCAAGCCAGTATGATATTCTTTAAGCCGTACGGACATGGACTCCAAAGGAGCAACGATATGTCCCAAACAATGACTCTCGCTGTGAGCATTTCCGTAACTTTGTAGGGACTTGGAGCCGAAGGCCATGATAAAGGAACGGACGGACGTTTAGAGGCTGTATTTGTTGGGACAACATTATGCACGCTCTTTTCGAACCCTGGTTCTTTCGGCAGTGTGCCGAAATACGTGGCAACACCACCGGTTTTCCTGAAGGAACTTCAGGGACCGTCGACGACGTTCTTTCGCCAATGTGCCGAAAGAGGTGGCGACACCACCGGTTCTCCTGAGGGAACTTCAGGGACCGTCGACGACGGATTTTAAATAATTTTTCCTCCGATGGAGAAGCAGCTTCGTGGGACCCGAAGGGCGTAGACTCGTTGGCGATGGGGACACCTGTGAGCTTGAAGTCCCTTTCCTCATCGTCTTCAATATCGGGGGTACCGCAGCCATCGTACCTAAATTTTCCATCTTCTGTGAAAATAGAGAGATGTGATACCGAAACGATGAGGATTATAACTAATAAATGTATGGCCAGAATGACCAGTAAAAACCGTAGGTCGTTTTGTAATTATCATAGTCCCATAACGCGCGACTCTATCGCGACCATCAATGGTCATTTTTAATTACGCGAAAAAGTAAAGAGGTGGCAAAAGACGACTCGAGATATGGACTATTATAATTATTTGCGCAACAACTTCTATATAGTACCGTTTTCCGTATGAAAATCCCGAGTGCACCTCTACTATTCGGCATTATTCCACGATGTGGAAGTGATTGCAACAATGAATGATGCGTAACATCAATATATTATATTTGATTTCACAAATATGCCTGCAGAAGATTATGTTATTTAGAATAAATATAAGAGGTCGTAAACCCATAGAACAATTTTGAGACATTTGCGTGACAAATGAATAGAAGAAACTGAAAGTGACCAGATGTGTTATTGAAAATGTACGCAAATGTACGTAGTGGACTGTATTTGCAGTTTGCTCGCAAAGCGTGTACATTTTTATTAGAAAAATAACACTAGTCAACTGGGACGAAGTCCCGGAATGTAGATCGTAGAATCTACATTTGCGTAGCGTGTATGTAGGGTATAATGTAGGCGATGTTATCTTTATGTTTTCCGTGAGAAAACTATGCATAAAAGGGAGCATAATTTGCTCAAAGTCGCCAAAATGTTACCCTAAAGAGAAGGACGTAAGTAGGAAGAGGGCATTGGACCAGTAATGATCCAACCGAAAACCGTACTCTGGGCTATTAGCGAGCCTAGTACGTTGGAACGTGTGAAATATCGACAGGACGGCATGAGAAGGGATCGGGGTCGGCCAAACGTAGATTTGGCAAATTTGATCAAATATCTCTTTGTGCGGTGAAGGAGGGCACATTTTCTGCGATGGTTGGGAGGACAAGGACTTTAGTTTCCATTGATTGCGTAGCATCAATGGGGGAACTAATACGGACTTGACATTCTTTATTGGAGGTAGTTGAAACAGATCCACTGACCCCAGAAATAGTGGAAATGTTCGAAGTTGTGGGTATGCCCGTTCGATTTCGCATTTCTTCCGAAATGAATGATGATAATGAAGTAGGGTCAATAAGAGCTCTGGCTAGGTACGTAGTACCTTTATGAACAATATGAACGTTTGCCGTTCCTAACAACATTTTGTTGTTGTGGGTGGTATGAAATACCTGTCTATTTGAAGATCGTGGGGTAGTCCCTCTCGATGTAGAGGGCTGATGGGGAGAAACTACATTCTTGACTTGTGTTGTGGCCGTCGAAGACGAACCAGTAGTGGAACGTTCCCTGTGCAAAAGTGTATGGTGTCTTTTATTACATATGTAGGCTACTACAATGGTTGACTAGATGTTTTGCGGACAGACAGTTTAAACAGCAATTATGTCTCCTAATAGTATTATATCTCTCAGGAACTGAAAGTTGTAGAAAACGTTGACATGCTCTTAGGTGATGCATTTGTCGTGGACAAATAATGCAAGACTTATTGGGAGACGTACGAGATTGCCTAGAAGATTAAGCGAAGTCCGATTAAAAGGAGGGGTTCGATTCGTGCCAGCATTCGTGAAATGTGGACGAACTTTTTTGCTACTTGGCTGATTGACGTTATCAATGCCACGAATGTCACGTAGACAGGTAAGAGTTTAGATCCGTTCTGTAAGAAATTTATCCAAATCTTTCCAGGAAGACAAAGAGGACTTATCTTTGATACTCTGTTCCCAAAGTGTGACACAATTCTGTGGTAGTCTCTGAAGACATAAGAACACTAGGATAGGGTCCCAATCTTCTGTGGAGACATCATAATTGGACAGGGATGATATGCATCCATTAATACCCCTTTGCAATTGTTTTAGGCCTGTGCTAGTTTCATTATCAATAACAGGCAAATCGAATAGAAGTTTAAGTTGGTGGTTCACCAATATACGTGGATTGTCATATGTACGTTTTAGAGCTTTCCACGCAAGACCAAAATTTGTGTGGGTAAGAGAAAACTTAGCCACAATTTCATGAGCGTCGCCACTGGTCTTTTTGTTTAAGTGACATAGGCGTTCAATGTCACTAATGCCTGAATTGTTAATGTATACCGCAGAAAATAAGTCCCTAAATGTAGGCCAATTAAGGAAGTCACCATCAAAAACTTCAATGTCGCAATGCGGTAAGTTGAGGCTATGACTAGTATTTTCCTCACCAACTGTTGACTGATGCGTAGCATTGGAAACTGAGTGAGGAGAAGGCGGAGCCCGAAGTTTATCTAATTTTCTATTTATAGAAGAGAGGACCCTAAGGAAACAATTATATGCGACATCGTATTTGGTTTCTGCGGCAGTGAAATGGTCACTAGAACAATATTGTTCTGTCAAATAATTTTGGCATTTGTCATACGTGGTTTGCACCTTTTCCCATAATCTTTTGACCTCAGCTCCTTGTAATTCTAAAACATAGACATCGAGCTCTTCGTCCCGTGGGGAACTGAATTTGGCGTCAAA